>NC_039367.1:160892395-160911916 GCF_003573695.1 Papaver somniferum
TCTGATAGTGTTTACCTTTACCCACCACAAATTAGTTGTCTCATTCGAAACCTTGATCATGGGATCTCCAGTCAGCAAGGTTGAGTATCCTTCATGGCAAGTTTAATATATGAGCTTAATCCCCAACCCCCTCGATGCATTTTTAACTATCTCTTTGTACAAACCTTTCGTCAAATATTGCGCGATATTCTCCTTGAACTTTATCCAATCAATGGAAATAACGCCGATTGAGATTAGTTATTTCTTAGCTTTAACTATTATAGCTTGGCTAACACAATGTATAGATATAGCTGGCACAGGCCTATGCCAAAGAGGAATGTCTTCTAAAAATCATCTTAGGCACTCGGCCCCCTCTCATGCTTTATCTAACGCAATACTCTCAGATTCCATAATGAATTGAGCGATATGTTTGTTTGGAAATCTTCCAACAACAAACCCACATGTTAGAGTGAAACCATATCCACTCGTAGACTTAGACTCCTCTGAGTCAACTATCCAGTTTGCATCATAAAGTCCCAAGGACAACAAGATACCTTTCATAAATCAAAAGAGTATTTTAGGTACCATAATACTCTACTCAGTGCATCTGAATTCTCTTGCTCTGGACTACAATTATATCCACTTAACTTACTCACAATATAGGCAATGTCTGGACTCTTACAGTTCATTAAATTCATCAGAAATCCTATAACTTTTGAGTATTCAAGTTAAGATACTCCACTATCCTTATTTTTCTTGAGACTACAAGAATAATCGTACGAAGTACAAGCAGGTTTACAATCAGACTGATTGTATCTCTTAAGCACAACTCAACATAATGAGAACGACTAAGACTTATAAATGTTTGATTATCTTCTAATCCTCATCCCTAATATTACATCAAAAGGGCCCAAGTCTTTCAAGTCAATGTTCTCATTCAGTGCATGTTTTTAGTGGAATTGATCACATCTATGTTTGTATCAAGCATATCATCAACATACAAGCATACAATTACACAGACATCCTTAACAAGTTACTTGTAGACATACTTGTCAGATTCATTAATTTAAATCCACTATCCATTATCACATGATTAAATTTTCCATGTCACTGTTTACGTGCTTATTTGAAAACCATACAAAGATTTTTCAAATTACAAACTTTGTATTCACAACCTTTCACTACAAAGTCTTCATGTTGATCTATGTAAATTTCTTTACCTAATTCACGGTTTTAGAAAAAGCTGTCTTAACATCCATCTGATGTATCTCTACGTTCTTTATGGAAGCAATAACAATTAGTATCTCAACGGAAGTAATTTCCGTCACAATTGAATTAGAATCAAGGAAATCTACACCTTCTTTTAGTTTATAGCCTTTAGCTACCAACTTAGCTTAATATTTTTCCACAGTTTCATCTACCTATCGTTTCCTCTTAAAGACTCATTTACATCCCATGGTCTTACAACCTGGAGGTAAACTAGAAAGCTCCCAAGTCTGGTTCCAACGGACTGAGTCCATTTCACTAAATGAAGCTTCTTACCAGAATGGGGTTTCAGTAGATATTAAGGCTTCTTTACAAGTCTGTGGCTCAGACTAAGCTAGGCATGTTATGAAGTCGGTTTCATAAGAAGTCTCAAGTCTAATTATTTTACTTCTCTTAGGCTCAACATCAACTTCATCTTCCTTTAAAATAAGTTCTGACTATTTGAAGATAAATCTAGGGGATCAACAACACATCTCTAATGAGGTACAGGTTTAGAATAAACATGTTCAAAGAACTCAGCATCCCTAGATTCCGTAACAATATTCACACCAATGTCAGAAAAAATCAGAACACACAACCAAAAATCTATTTGTAGAAGTATACTCAATATACCCTATACGAAAACACAATCAACATTTTTGGTTTCAATCTAGTTCTTTTAGGAAGAGGAATTACAATCTTAGTCAAACGCCCCCACACTTTGACACATTCATAAGAAGGTCATCTACCGTTCCATAAACCATATGGAGTTTCATCTGATTCTTAAAAGGGTACTTTATTCAGGATATACTAGTTAAGAGGACTGCCTCCCCCCACAAGGCCGCAGGTAATCCTGAACTAATCAACATGGAAATTATCATCTCCTTAAGGATACGTTTGTTATGTTCAAGGCTTCTAATTGGTTTCCAACTTCAAGTTTATACATCTTAAGGCTTCTAAGGCGTCATCCTTATCCTAAGCAAGTATACAAGATAGTACCTCGTACAATCATCTACGGAAGTTATAACCATCTTTTACCACAGTGGTTTTGGGTTGAACTCATGTCAACTAGGCCTAACTGAATTAATTCTAAAGGCTTAGAATTACTCTAAACATTTGTGCTAAAAGATTTTATAGCATATTTTGATTCTTCACAGATTTCACTTTTGTGTTCAAAATCCAAACTAAATTTGGGTACGAAGCCTATGCTAGCCAGTTAAGCATTGACTTATAAGTTTACGGTTCCAAGTCTACCACGTAAAACAATCAATCACACAAAGATATCACAAGAATCAACTACGTTCACATCATCAGTTTTTCCGTTAAGCTTATATAGACCCAAAGTCCTATAACTCTTGCTTAAAAAATCACTGCCTAGTTACAACAAGTTTTCCAGATTCAATTAAGATCTTAAATATTTTTCCATCTACAACAGAACAAGATACAAGATTTTCGCATATGCTCGGAACATGAAAACTTCATTCAATGTGAGAATATTACAGATATGAGCTTCTGCTCGACCTTTTCCTTTTATGCAACCTCTATTGCATATTAGTTACTCAATAAGAGTTTCTCGACATCCCCTATCCTATGATAGGAGGTGAACAGGTCTCTGTTTCAACAAACATTCCTGGTGGCTCCAGAGTCCACCTACTGGTCTCTCACATTGGTTATTAAAATAACTTCCGACATCATGCCACCAAACTCGTTCTAGTTTGTTTCAACTAAATTAGCATTAACTTTCTACTTATTAAGGTTTTTATGTTGTCTACAATTTACTGCCGCGTGGCCAGGAATTTTACAAACATAACACTCACCCTTAACTAAATTAATTCCGGATTCAGGTTTATGAAATATACCTTTATCATGAAGACCATGCTTAGAGTTGCGTTCGATGTTCTCACCTTTGCCATCTTTGGAAGATTTGTTTCCAACCACATGAAGCTATTAGCCATGTCCCTCGGAGATGACACCTTTATTCACAAATCACAATTCCAAATCAGAAAGTAAAATATGAGTTTTGAAGATAACATCTATATATACAAACTTCGTTTGAATCAGCGTTTCAAAAAACTCATGGTTACCCCACAAAAATTAATTTAGTTAACAACAATTTTCTGCTCGTCAGAATTTTTCAGAAACGTTTTTCTGTTTTGTAAAATATCAAAAAAATACTTTTACAACTCCAAAAATTCTGAAATTTTACGCGGGTAACTATCAGGATGTCTACTACGTTGTGTCAAAAGGGTTCATCGAAATTCCTTCTAGATTAAAAGATAACATTGAAACTCTACAGCTGACCAGAAATTCGTTTTTGTTTTTCACTCCACAATTAACATCCATGATTCACAAACCAATCAATCGTTTTCGATTATTACAAATACTAATGTCTTAAGATTGTTGGGTGCAATAATCAAAAACAAAGAAAAATCAAATAAGCAAAAGTTATTGATACTTAGCTCCTTTATAATGGAAGTGATTGCTTTGACGAAACGAACAAGCTCCCCGTATCTCCGCAACAGCAACAAGGCAAAACTTTGGAAAATAGAGTGAGTCACGTGTTCAACACGCTGTCCTTAAGACATTAGCGCCCGGCTACACTCAAGAGTGATGCTATAGCCCTCACAGGACGGATATCTCCAGGATAAAACACCCTAATACACCTACTACTAGCATATGTAGTAGATGCTCAACTTGAGCTTGGCAACTCCGAAAAAACCGTTAAGGAAAATCGCGAATGCTTAAAAACCGCTATAAAATATTTTCCCTTAGGGGTCCCTCTAAAATATAGAGCAACCCCTTTCCCATAGATTTTACAAAAGTGGTGAATTTCTTTATATAATTGACAAATACAACTTAAGAAGAAAAACTCCCCGATGTGGGACTAAAAGCTTTATATAGTTTCTTAAAACTGCTAAAAATTGGAAACTCCACGATGTGGGACTAAAAAGTTTCATTCACAAAATAAAACAATAAATTATAATTTTTTATTAAAACTTTAAAAAATTATTTTTTTATTAATCGTTCTCCAACAATCCCCCACATGAATGAAAACTCAATAAAACATGAAAACACAGATAGATCTTGGTAAATAAACATCCCAACCTCACGATCCAAACAGACTGATCGTGCAAGTGTTGAAATCATACTAGTCATTTCTACGTCCTCTCCCTCACACAAAAGTGTGTTGACCACAGGGTCATACTATGGATTGCATAAATCATAATAGTATTGAGAGCTTTCATCTTTAATTCTCACATGGTGAGACTATAGGTATCTTTCACCAAAGTGAAAAAGCATGAACTAGTGAACCCTTAGTGACCTTTAGGTCCTAAGTTCCAGTAATACCAAAACCATCAAAATGAAAATCACATAAAAAACGCAGGAAATACCATTTTAGGCAGAGGTGTCCATGAGGTCTTGAACCTTTGCTTAGTGAGATATTACCAGAATTACTTTCTAGAGACAGTGAACTATGTCTTGAACTGCTAGCATTTGATGTAATTCGTGATAACAACCACGGGTGATATCTCCAAGATTGCTGCCAAGCTCGTGCCGTTTTGTCCGTTTTGGCCCTGGACGTATCCTGTTTCTCAGAATGCTCTAGAGAATCAGCTCATATTCTCACAGGAAGCGACCCACTTCCTCATTCAGATAGGTGAGTTTCCATAAAGAGTGTTACTGCTACACCCCACTTCAATCTTAAATTGAAACTATAGAACTCATTAAGACTTATTAAAAAGTCATCCTCCACATGCAGTCACACTATCACGTCTACACCATAGGGAAGGGACAGAGAATGAAAATCTCTGATAGTGTTTACCTTTACCCACCACAAATTAGTTGTCTCATTCGAAACCTTGATCATGGGATCTCCAGTCAGCAAGGTTGAGTATCCTTCATGGCAAGTTTAATATATGAGCTTAATCCCCAACCCCCTCGATGCATTTTTAACTATCTCTTTGTACAAACCTTTCGTCAAAGATTGCGCGATATTCTCCTTGGACTTTATCCAATCAATGGAAATAACGCCGATTGAGATTAGTTATTTCTTAGCTTTAACTATTATAGCTTGGCTAACACAATGTATAGATATAGCTGGCACAGGCCTATGCCAAAGAGGAATGTCTTCTAAAAATCATCTTAGGCACTCGGCCCCCTCTCATGCTTTATCTAACGCAATACTCTCAGATTCCATAATGAATTGAGCGATATGTTTGTTTGGAAATCTTCCAACAACAAACCCACATGTTAGAGTGAAACCATATCCACTCGTAGACTTAGACTCCTATGAGTCAACTATCCAGTTTGCATCATAAAGTCCCAAGGACAACAAGATACCTTTCATAAATCAAAAGAGTATTTTAGGTAGCATAATACTCTACTCAGTGCATCTGAATTCTCTTGCTCTGGACTACAATTATATCCACTTAACTTACTCACAATATAGGCAATGTATGGACTCTTACAGTTCATTAAATTCATCATACATCCTATAACTTTTGAGTATTCAAGTTAAGATACTCCACTACCCTTATTTTTCTTGAGACTACAAGAATAATCGTACGAAGTACAAGCAGGTTTACAATCAGACTGATTGTATCTCTTAAGCACAACTCAACATAATGAGAATGACTAAGACTTATAAATGTTTGATTATCTTCTAATCCTCATCCCTAATATTACATCAAAAGGGCCCAAGTCTTTCAAGTCAATGTTCTCATTCAGTGCATGTTTTTAGTGGAATTGATCACATCTATGTTTGTATCAAGCATATCATCAACATACAAGCATACAATTACACAGACATCCTTAACAAGTTACTTGCAGACATACTTGTCAGATTCATTAATTTAAATCCACTATCCATTATCACATGATTAAATTTTCCATGTCACTGTTTACGTGCTTATTTGAAAACCATACAAAGATTTTTCAAATTACAAACTTTGTATTCACAACCTTTCACTACAAAGTCTTCATGTTGATCTATGTAAATTTCTTTACCTAATTCACGGTTTTAGAAAAAGCTGTCTTAACATCCATCTGATGTATCTCTACGTTCTTTATGGCAGCAATAACAATTAGTATCTCAACGGAAGTAATTTCCGTCACAATTGAATTAGAATCAAGGAAATCTACACCTTCTTTTAGTTTATAGCCTTTAGCTACCAACTTAGCTTAATATTTTTCCACAGTTTCATCTACCTATCGTTTCCTCTTAAAGACTCATTTACATCCCATGGTCTTACAACCTGGAGGTAAACTAGAAAACTCCCAAGTCTGGTTCCAACGGACTGAGTCCATTTCACTAAATGAAGCTTCTTACCAGAATGGGGTTTCAGTAGATATTAAGGCTTCTTTACAAGTCTGTGGATCAGACTAAGCTAGGCATGTTATGAAGTCGGTTTCATAAGAAGTCTCAAGTCTAATTATTTTACTTCTCTTAGGCTCAACATCAACTTCATCTTCCTTTAAAATAAGTTCTGACTATTTGAAGATAAATCTAGGGGATCAACAACACATCTCTAATGAGGTACAGGTTTAGAATAAACATGTTCAAAGAACTCAGCATCCCTAGATTCCGTAATAATATTCACACCAATGTCAGAAAAAATCAGAACACACAACCAAAAATCTATTTGTAGAAGTATACTCAATATACCCTATACGAAAACACAATCAACATTTTTGGTTTCAATCTAGTTCTTTTAGGAAGAGGAATTACAATCTTAGTCAAACGCCCCCACACTTTGACACATTCATAAGAAGGTCATCTACCGTTCCATAAACCATATGGAGTTTCATCTGATTCTTAAAAGGGTACTTTATTCAGGATATACTAGTTAAGAGGACTGCCTCCCCCCACAAGGCCGCAGGTAATCCTGAACTAATCAACATGGAAATTATCATCTCCTTAAGGATACGGTTGTTATGTTCAAGGCTTCTAATTGGTTTCCAACTTCAAGTTTATACATCTTAAGGCTTCTAAGGCGTCATCCTTATCCTAAGCAAGTATACAAGATAGTACCTCGTACAATCATCTACGGAAGTTATAACCATCTTTTACCGCAGTGGTTTTGGGTTGAACTCATGTCAACTATGCCTAACTGAATTAATTCTAAAGGCTTAGAATTACTCTGAACATTTGTGCTAAAAGATTTTATAGCATATTTTGATTCTTCAAAGATTTCACTTTTGTGTTCAAAATCCAAACTAAATTTGGGTACGAAGCCTATGCTAGCCAGTTAAGCATTGACTTATAAGTTTACGGTTCCAAGTCTACCACGTAAAACAATCAATCACACAAAGATATCACAAGAATCAACTACGTTCACATCATCAGTTTTTCCGTTAAGCTTATATAGACCCAAAGTCCTATAACTCTTGCTTAAAAAATCACTGCCTAGTTACAACAAGTTTTCCAGATTCAATTAAGATCTTAAATATTTTTCCATCTACAACAGAACAAGATACAAGATTTTCGCATATGCTCGGAACATGAAAACTTCATTCAATGTGAGAATATTACAGATATGAGCTTCTGCTCGACCTTTTCCTTTTATGCAACCTCTATTGCATATGAGTTACTCAATAAGAGTTTCTCGACATCCCCTATCCTATGATAGGAGGTGAATAGGTCTCTGTTTCAACAAACATTCTTGGTGGCTCCAGAGTCCACCTACTGGTCTCTCACATTGGTTATTAAAATAACTTCCGACATCATGCCACCAAACTCGTTCTAGTTTGTTTCAACTAAATTAGCATTAACTTTCTACTTATTAAGGTTTTTATGTTGTCTACAATTTACTGCCGCGTGGCCAGAAATTTTACAAACATAACACTCACCCTTAACTAAAGTAATTCCAGATTCAGGTTTACGAAATATACCTTTATCATGAAGACCATGCTTAGAGTTGCGTTCGATGTTCTCACCTTTGCCATCTTTGGAAGATTTGTTTCCAACCACATGCGGCTATTAGCCATGTCCCTCGGAGATGACACCTTTATTCACAAATCACAATTCCAAATCAGAAAGTAAAATATGAGTTTTGAAGATAACATCTATATATACAAACTTCGTTTGAATCAGCGTTTCAAAAAACTCATGGTTACCCCACAAAAATTAATTTAGTTAACAACAATTTTCTGCTCGTCAGAATTTTTCAGAAACGTTTTTCTGTTTTGTAAAATATCAAAAAAATACTTTTACAACTCCAAAAATTCTGAAATTTTACACGGGTAACTATCAGGATGTCTACTACGTTGTGTCAAAAGGGTTCATCGAAATTCTTTCTAGATTAAAAGATAAAATTGAAACTATACAGCTGACCAGAAATTCGTTTTTGTTTTTCACTCCACAATTAACATCCATGATTCACAAACCAATCAATCGTTTTCGATTATTACAAAATATAATGTCTTAAGTTTGTTGGGTGCAATAATCAAAAACAAATAAAAATCAAATAAGCAAAAGTTATTGATACTTAGCTCCTTTATAATGGAAGTGATTGCTTTGACGAAACGAACAAGCTCCCCGTATCTCCGCAACAGCAACAAGGCAAAACTTTGGAAAATAGAGTGAGTCACGTGTTCAACACGCTGTCCTTAAGACATTAGCGCCCGGCTACACTCAAGAGTGATGCTATAGCCCTCACAGGACAGATATCTCCAGGATAAAACACCCTAATACACCTACTACTAGCATATGTAGTAGATGCTCAACTTGAGCTTGGCAACTCCGAAAAAACCGTTAAGGAAAATCGCGAATGCTTAAAAACCGCTATAAAATATTTTCCCTTAGGGGTCCCTCTAAAATATAGAGCAACCCCTTTCCCATAGATTTTACAAAAGTAGTGAATTTCTTTATATAATTGACAAATACAACTTAAGAAGAAAAACTCCCCGATGTGAGACTAAAAGGTTTATATAGTTTCTCAAAACTACTAAAAATTGGAAACTCCACGATGTGGGACTAAAAAGTTTCATTCACAAAATAAAACAATAAATTATAATTTTTTATTTAAACTTTAAAAAATTATTTTTTTATTAATCGTTTTCCAACAATCCCCCACATGAATGAAAACTCAATAAAACATGAAAACACAGATAGATCTTGGTAAATAAACATCCCAACCTCACGATCCAAACAAACTGATCGTGCAAGTGTTGAAATCATACTAGTCATTTCTACGTCCTCTCCCTCACAGAAAAGTGCGTTGAGCCCAGGGTCATACTATGGATTGCATAAATCATAATAGTATTGAGAGCTTTCATCTTTAATTCTCACATGGTGAGACTATAGGTATCTTTCACCAAAGTGAAAAAGCATGAACTAGTGAACCCTTAGTGACCTTTAGGTCCTAAGTTCCAGTAATACCAAAACCATCAAAATGAAAATCACATAAAAAAACGCAGGAAATACCATTTTAGGCAGAGGTGTCCATGAGGTCTTGAACCTTTGCTTAGTGAGATATTACCAGAATTACTTGCTAGAGACAGTGAACTATGTCTTGAACTGCTAGCATTTGATGTAATTCGTGATAACAACCACGGGTGATATCTCCAAGATTGCTGCCAAGCTCGTGCCGTTTTGTCCGTTTTGGCCCTGGACGTATCCTGTTTCTCAGAATGCTCTAGAGAATCAGCTAATATTCTCACAGGAAGCGACCCACTTCCTCATTCAGATAGGTGAGTTTCCATAAAGAGTGTTACTGCTACACCCCACTTCAATCTTAAATTGAAACTATATAACTCATTAAGACTTATTAAAAAGTCATCCTCCACATGCAGTCACACTATCACATCTACACCATAGGGAAGGGACAGAGAATGAAAATCTCAGATAGTGTTTACCTTTACCCACCATAAATTAGTTGTCTCATTCGAAACCTTGATCATGGGATCTCCAGTCAGCAAGGTTGAGTATCCTTCATGGAAAGTTTAATATATGAGCTTAAGCACCAACCCCGTTGATGCATTTTTAACTATCTCTTTGTACAAACCTTTCGTCAAAGATTTCGCGATATTCTCCTTGGAATTTATCCAATCAATGGAAATAACGCCGATTGAGATTAGTTATTTCTTAGCTTTAACTATTATAGTTTGGCTAACACAATGTATAGATATAGCTGGCACAGGCCTATGCCAAAGAGGAATGTCTTCTAAAAAGCATCTTAGGCACTCGGCCCCCTCTCATGCTTTATCTAACGCAATACTCTCAGATTCCATAATGAATTGAGCGATATGTTTGTTTGGAAATCTTCCAACAACAAACCCACATGTTAGAGTGAAACCATATCCACTCGTAGACTTAGACTCCTCTGAGTCAACTATCCAGTTTGCATCATAAAGTCCCAAGGACAACAAGAAACCTTTCATAAATCAAAAGAGTATTTTAGGTACCATAATACTCTACTCAGTGCATCTGAATTCTCTTGCTCTAGACTACAATTATATCCACTTAACTTACTCACAATATAGGCAATGTCTGGACTCTTACAGTTCATTAAATTCATCAGACATCCTATAACTTTTGAGTATTCAAGTTAAGATACTCCACTACCCTTATTTTTCTTGAGACTACAAGAATAATCGTACGAAGTACAAGCAGGTTTACAATCAGACTGATTGTATCTCTTAAGCACAACTCAACATAATGAGAACGACTAAGACTTATAAATGTTTGATTATCTTCTAATCCTCATCCCTAAGATTACATCAAAAGGGCCCAAGTCTTTCAAGTCAATGTTCTCATTCAGTGCATGTTTTTAGTGGAATTGATCACATCTATGTTTGTATCAAGCATATCATCAACATACAAGCATACAATTACACATACATCCTTAACAAGTTACTTGTAGACATACTTGTCAGATTCATTAATTTAAATCCACTATCCATTATCACATGATTAAATTTTCCATGTCACTGTTTACGTGCTTATTTGAAAACCATACAAAGATTTTTCAAATTACAAACTTTGTATTCACAACCTTTCACTACAAAGTCTTCATGTTGATCTATGTAAATTTCTTTACCTAATTCACGGTTTTAGAAAAAGCTGTCTTAACATCCATCTGATGTATCTCTACGTTCTTTATGGCAGCAATAACAATTAGTATCTCAACGGAAGTAATTTCCGTCACAATTGAATTAGAATCAAGGAAATCTACACCTTCTTTTAGTTTATAGCCTTTAGCTACCAACTTAGCTTAATATTTTTCCACAGTTTCATCTACCTATCGTTTCCTCTTAAAGACTCATTTACATCCCATGGTCTTACAACCTGGAGGTAAACTAGCAAGCTCCCAAGTCTGGTTCCAACGGACTGAGTCCATTTCACTAAATGAAGCTTCTTACCAGAATGGGGTTTCAGTAGATATCAAGGCTTTTTTACAAGTCTGTGGCTCGGACTAAGCTAGGCATGTTATGAAGTCGGTTTCATAAGAAGTCTCAAGTCTAATTATTTTACTTCTCTTAGGCTCAACATCAACTTCATCTTCCTTTAAAATAAGTTCTGACTATTTGAAAATAAATCTAGGGGATCAACAACACATCTCTAATGAGGTACAGGTTTAGAATAAACATGTTCAAAGAACTCAGCATCCCTAGATTCCGTAATAATATTCACACCAATGTCAGAAAAATCAGAACACACAACCAAAAATCTATTTGTAGAAGTATACTCAATATACCCTATACGAAAACACAATCAACATTTTTGGTTTCAATCTAGTTCTTTTAGGAAGAGGAATTACAATCTTAGTCAAACGCCCCCACACTTTGACACATTCATAAGAAGGTCATCTACCGTTCCATAAACCATATGGAGTTTCATCTGATTCTTAAAAGGGTACTTTATTCAGGATATACTAGTTAAGAGGACTGCCTCCCCCCACAAGGCCGCAGGTAATCCTGAACTAATCAACATGGAAATTATCATCTCCTTAAGGATACGGTTGTTATGTTCAAGGCTTCTAATTGGTTTCCAACTTCAAGTTTATACATCTTAAGGCTTCTAAGGCGTCATCCTTATCCTAAGCAACTATACAAGATAGTACCTCGTACAATCATCTACGGAAGTTATAACCATCTTTTACCACAGTGATTTTGGGTTGAACTCATGTCAACTAGGCCTAACTGAATTAATTCTAAAGGCTTAGAATTACTCTGAACATTTGTGCTAAAATATTTTATAGCATATTTTGATTCTTCACAGATTTCACTTTTGTGTTCAAAATCCAAACTAAATTTCGGTACGAAGCCTATGCTAGCCAGTTAAGCATTGACTTATAAGTTTACGGTTCCAAGTCTACCACGTAAATCAATCAATCACACAAAGATATCACAAGAATCAACTACGTTCACATCATCAGTTTTTCCGTTAAGCTTATATAGACCCAAAGTCCTATAACTCTTGCTTAAAAAATCACTGCCTAGTTACAACAAGTTTTCCAGATTCAATTAAGATCTTAAATATTTTTCCATCTACAACAGAACAAGATACAAGATTTTCGCATATGCTCGGAACATGAAAACTTCATTCAATGTGAGAATATTACAGATATGAGCTTCTGCTCGACCTTTTCCTTTTATGCAACCTCTATTGCATATGAGTTACTCAATAAGAGTTTCTCGACATCCCCTATCCTATGATAGGAGGTGAACAGGTCTCTGTTTCAACAAACATTCTTGGTGGCTCCAGAGTCCACCTACTGGTCTCTCACATTGGTTATTAAAATAACTTCCGACATCATGCCACCAAACTCGTTCTAGTTTGTTTCAACTAAATTAGCATTAACTTTCTACTTATTAAGGTTTTTATGTTGTCTACAATTTACTGCCGCGTGGCCAGAAATTTTACAAACATAACACTCACCCTTAACTAAAGTAATTCCGGATTCAGGTTTACGAAATATACCTTTATCATGAAGACCATGCTTAGAGTTGCGTTCGATGTTCTCACCTTTGCCATCTTTGGAAGATTTGTTTCCAACCACATGCGGCTATTAGCCATGTCCCTTGGAGATGACACCTTTATTCACAAATCACAATTCCAAATCAGAAAGTAAAATATGAGTTTTGAAGATAACATCTATATATACAAACTTCGTTTGAATCAGCGTTTCAAAAAACTCATGGTTACCCCACAAAAATTAATTTAGTTAACAACAATTTTCTGCTCGTCAGAATTTTTCAGAAACGTTTTTCTGTTTTATAAAATATCAAAAAAATACTTTTACAACTCCAAAAATTCTGAAATTTTACGCGGGCAACTATCAGGATGTCTACTACGTTGTGTCAAAAGGGTTCATCGAAATTCCTTCTAGATTAAAAGATAAAATTGAAACTCTACAGCTGACCAGAAATTCGTTTTTGTTTTTTCACTCCACAATTAATATCCATGATTCACAAACCAATCAATCGTTTTCGATTGTAGCCGGGCGCTAATGTCTTAAGATTGTTGGGTGCAATAATCAAAAACAAAGAAAAACCAAATAAGCAAAAGTTATTGATACTTAGCTCCTTTATAATGGAAGTGATTGCTTTGACGAAACGAACAAGCTCCCCGTATCTCCGCAACAGCAACAAGGCAAAACTTTGGAAAATAGAGTGAGTCACGTGTTCAACACGCTGTCCTTAAGACATTAGCGCCCGGCTACACTCAAGAGTGATGCTATAGCCCTCACAGGACGGATATCTCCAGGATAAAACACCCTAATACACCTACTACTAGCATATGTAGTAGATGCTCAACTTGAGCTTGGCAACTCCGAAAAAACCGTTAAGGAAAATCGCGAATGCTTAAAAACCGCTATAAAATATTTTCCCTTAGGGGTCCCTCTAAAATATAGAGCAACCCCTTTCCCATAGATTTTACAAAAGTGGTGAATTTCTTTATATAATTGACAAATACAACTTAAGAAGAAAAACTCCCCGATGTGGGACTAAAAGCTTTATATAGTTTCTTAAAACTGCTAAAAATTGGAAACTCCACGATGTGGGACTAAAAAGTTTCATTCACAAAATAAAACAATAAATTATAATTTTTTATTAAAACTTTAAAAAATTATTTTTTTATTAATCGTTCTCCAACACTGCTCTACTTGCCGTCTTTTTTTGTTGTCGAAAAACTTCTCTAGGCTACGGGTAAGGTTCTTGAGGTAGATTTCAGTAGCAAACCCATTAAAGCAAAATTAGAAATGAATTTAACCAAACCCTTCATGTCTAGCATCATGCTTAACGTTAGAGGAATATCATAGGTACAATATGCTTACGAACACCTTCCTACCATTTGTTACCGTTGTGGATTTATATGACATGTAGCTAAAGATTGTACTAACTTCCTTAGCTATGAACATGCTTTGAAAGACAGAAAATTCCCAGATTTACCCTACCATAAGCTGAATGAAAAAATGAGAGCTAGAAAACCTAGACCTAACCAGATCAGTTTCACGCCGATCAGTTTGCCAATCAATATTGCAGCTGAAGGTCACTCAGCAGCACAACATGCAAGTTCTTCCAAGAATATGCACCAGCAACCAATTCATGATCAGAACAGATATGCTGAATCATCAAGAACGGGGAAAGAGAAAATGGTGAACCAAGAATCAGATCCACTTGATCAGGCAGAGCTGAGGCAACCACCGGGTGGAGTCGTACACAAAACTTTTCCAACTCGGTTGTCAGAAATAATGACGAGTCTAGGGCTAAGGTGGTCCCCTGTTCCACCAAACAAGCTGCCACAGGACCCTGCCATTGACAAGCCAGCTGTGAGTAAGGTGGCTCAGCCAGTTCATGAACCTGACATTTCGACGGCGGAAAAGAATGGAAATAATGATCCCATGCAAGTCCCAATGAAATACTTTCCACATTCGAACACTTTTTTGGAGACCCAATGTACCCAAAGATGTCTTTATCAAAAGCAGTGATACCTGATGCATGACGAACAAAGTTATTCCCACCCAAGCAAGCTTGCACCACACAACCAACCCAACCCAATCGGTAGAGGTGTCAAACAGGCCGGCCCGGCCAGGCCTGCGACCTGGCCTGTATAAGCCTGTATAATAGACAGGCCAGGCTGGCCAGCTGTGACTACAGCTAAGTCCAGCCTGAGCTTGAGCCTGGCCAGTTTTTAATGGGCCAAGCCGTACCAGGCCCAGGCTAGCCTGTCTTGCCTGGGTAATTAAAAAAAATGATGTTAAGATTAGGGGGATTTGAGGTTGAGACTTTGAGCTCACTTAATGAACTGGAAACCAACTGAACTACGAGGATTACTTGGTTAGTTCTGACCGTGAAATAAGCAGATTATATACTGCTGAATAATAAAAATGAAACAATAGTAATTTTTTATATGATAATAATGCTTAAATAAAAAATAATTATCCAACAGAAAATTATAACATTTTAACAAAATCGTGATGTAATTATTAGGCATTCCTTATGCTAAAATAATAACAGCATCTACTTAATTTCGTCTAGAAAATCATATTGTATTTAAAAGCTACAATTAATTAAATTTCATTATTATGGAAACTTAGGAAACTTATTAATGAAGAATAATAACAATAAATATTTTACATAAATTCGTTTTATATTGTTAATTAATAAATATTCTTATCAAGGATATTAAAGAAAAATAATTATGGCAATTAATCAAGAAGCGAAAGAGTATATATATGCTAATAAGGAAGTTTTTATACATTAACTTAATTATTATTGGTTAGACAGATTAGTATTAGTTCATATCCAACTTGAACACAAAATATGATTGTTAACAGTGGTAACATAGCTGGCATATAATCTGTAGGTCATGTTCGAACCTCATCAATTTCATTTTTGTACTACTGATCTTTCTTCACAGGCCTTGACAGGCTGGCCTGAGTAGGCCCAATACAGGCTCAAACTTAAGCTGGCCAGGCCTAACAGGCTATAGGGCCAAAAACTACAGCCTAGCCTGGACCTGTATTGAGCCTGGGCCCAACCAGGCCAATTTAAAACACGGGCCAGACCAGGCTTTATCCTGCTTAAAACACAACCAATCCCAGCAAAGCACATCTTCTTCAACCAGCAATCCCAGCACATCTAACCAAATCCATATATAACCTATGTTTTTATTAACCATAATCCGTATAAAATAAATCATTAATCTAACCAAACGAATCCTTATAATTATAAACATAGCCCGTTTATTTTTTCAAGAGCATAAATAATTTTTTTTTGTATCTCTCCATTTCTTAATCTGCATGAAAAAAATTGTGGATTTGGTCTATTCTTTATAAATTGTGGATTTTTTTGTATCTCTCTCCATTTCTCTCCACAATACTTTCTTTATATCAAATGAATCCTTACAATTATAAAAATAAACTTATAGTTCCAAAAAAAATTGTGAGGGTATTGTTGGTAGTTTTGTGGGAGAAATATGAAAACTCTCAAGTAATGTGGAACAAAAAAATAACATTAAATACTCATCTAAAGTGGAACGGAGGGAGTATCTTTTTTTCTTACCATCTAGGAGTTGATTAAGATTAACCAAGAGTACTTCCAAAATATTGACCTATTTCGAAACATATGCTTTGGCTTAGTGGCATATGCCTTATGAGGGAAAACCGTAAAGCAGGTAGTTTTGGTAAGCCAGTAGTTCCTTTATGATAATGTTTTCTCATATTGTTTTGATGTCATCAGTTTGTGTGGATGTAATATTTCTGTTGAAGTCTCTGATAACAAGTATTGTTATAGTAAATGACCAAATGCCGATTTGCAGAGAGTGACAAAGAGGTTGCATCGCGATGTATATAAGAATTGAGTATGTCAGTTTTTGCGATCTATATTGTTTATGTGGCATCGATTTGGAGAGACTGGACTTTCCAAGAAAGTGGTGGTGATGTTCCCGAATTATGTTCTGTAACGAGCCTGATCTGCACAAGAACTTAGTAAGCTTTTGTTACTTTTCTTCCCAAGGCCCTTCTCGAGCAGTTACTGATGAGAGTTCTCGGTTTCTATTTTCTTTCGGCAGCGGCATTATCTACCATGTCCTTGGATCCTTTCTCTACCGTCAGTGTTTATGTTTGTTGTACGAGTTAGCCTGCTTAAAGAAACGAGTTAGGAGTACCAGCATACTGGGGTAAATTTTGACTAAGATATATATTTTCCTTTCAGGCCATTATGGAATCTTCACATTAGTTTAAATCTTAATTTTTGGTTTTGATTCGTGCCTAATTTATTTGAAATTAGCATGTTGTTTCCCTGAAGCTATTGTTATGGTTTTTATACCTTTTCTGCCTTAAGTTGTTCAAGCTTTTCTGAATTTTTGATCGCAGACTATTAATCGTTTGGTCCACATAATGCTCTTAATTTTCGTAGATTCTTTTGAGAAACTATTGACGTAGGAGATAGTGAATATCATGATCTGCTGGTTACAAGTTTCAAGTAGGGTATGAATATCATGATCTGCTGGTTTTACATGACTGCTGGAAAATTGATTTGTTGGTACTATTGGGTTATGGAAATCTTCCTTGCCCTCCTTGTGGGAGAAGGGACCATATATATATTATTATTAATAATCTCTATTAAAGAGAATATCCTTGGTCCGCTAAATATGATAGAATATAATTTATTACACCCCCTTAGTCTTAGCGGGAGAGGAACAAACACTAAGACTAGTACGAAAACGAAGAAATAATTGTCTAGGAAGACCCTTCGTGAAAATATCAGCGTACTGATTTTCGGATGGAATGTGTAGCACCCGAATGTCCCCAATACGGACGCGTTCACGAACAAAATGAATGTCGATTTCCACATGCTTGGTGCGTTGATGTTGAACCGGATCACCCGACATGTAGACAACACTCACATTGTCACAATAAGCGATAGTAGCCCGTCGTAGTGGTATATGTAGCTCAAGAAGTAAATTCCGGAGCCAAGTCGTCTCGGCCACGGCATTAGCCACACCCCGATATTCAGCTTCAGCACTGGAGCGGGAGACAGTCGCCTGGCGTTTGGAAGACCAAGAAACAAGGTTGTCACCCAAAAAAATACAGAAACCAGAGGTAGATCGTCGTGAATCAGGACAGCCCGCCCAATCAGCATCAGAGTATGCATGGATGCCAGAAATGGTGGATACAGATAAAAATAACCCATGGTCGATAGTGCCCTGGAGGTACCGAAGTATACGCCGAAGCGCCTGCATGTGAGGTTCTCTAGGGTCGTGCATGAATAAACATACCTGTTGAACCGCGTAAGATATGTCCAGTCGAGTAAAAGTAAGATACTGTAAAGCCCCAGCCAAACTTCGGTATAGAGTAGGATCCTTAAGAGCTGGTCCAGAGGTAGCGCTAAGCTTGGAGTTGGTGTCGACCGGAGTGGCCACTGGATTGCAGGCAGTCATGGATGCACGAGAAATGATGTCCTTCGTATAGAGTGACTGAGACAAAAACAACCCGGAGGATGACCGAGAAGCAGTGATTCCCAAAAAATGATGTAAGGAGCCAAGGTCAGTCATACAGAACTCTTGTTTCATCATGTCAATAAAACGGGGGAGAAGAACATCAGTAGAGGCAGTGAGTATGATATCATCAACGTACAGTAATAAGTATGTCGTGTCCTGTCCTGACCGATAAATAAATAGAGATGGATCACATACAATACCCTGAAAACCACATTGAGTGATGAAAGTCGCAAACCGCTGAAACCATGCCCGAGGTGCCTGTTTGAGACCATAAAGTGATCTACGAAGGCGGCAAACATAATTCGGGTGAGTAGGATCAACAAATCCCGGAGGTTGGTGCATATAAACCGTCTCAGTAAGATCCCCATGAAGAAAGGCATTCTTGACGTCCAATTGGTGAATGGGCCAAGATATGGAGGTAGCAATGGTGAGAACTGTGCGGATAGTTGCGGGCTTAACAACCGGACTAAACGTCTCAAAGCAATCAACACCAACTTGTTGTGATTTACCGTTAGCGACAAGGCGGGCTTTGTGACGTTCCAAAGTGCCATCTGCATGAAACTTGTGACGGAATAGCCACATGGAGCGAATGATATGAGCACCAAGAGGTCTCGGCACTAGATCCCAAGTGTCAGTTTTCAACATTGTAATATATTCATCTATCATGGATTTCTTCCAGTTTGGGTCCCTAAGAGTATATAGGTGAGATTTGGGGAGGGTGGAGATGTGGTTTCGGGTTTGAACGTGGAGATTGAGCTTGTTGGAGGGACGGAAAATCCCATGAGAGGCCCGAGTGGCAGGGCGAGAGGGAGCAGCAGGAGTGTTGCTCGGGGGGGAGGGAGGGGGGG
>NC_039367.1:164465189-164481224 GCF_003573695.1 Papaver somniferum
AAAAAAAAAAAAAACAAAAAACAAAAAAAAAGACTTCGAAATGAGTCCGAATCTTAGTTAAATCGAGAATCATAAAAATACACGTAAAAAATGTATGTGCATCAGCGGTGGTGTGTGCCCCCTTGGGTACTGTTCAATACCACCATTGATGTTCAAAAACCCCCAGAAATGGGCCATAAGATTCTTCAGTATCCCATACAAATGTGCAGAACCGACATTATTAAAAAATATAGAATTAAAACTGTCACTTGACCAAAAATACATTGAGCAGTACTTAACCCCGAAAATATGAAAAAAGTTTGTTACCTGAACATACCAAGAGAAAGGAAAGAACAAGGAAAGAACAAGGAAGAAAAGTACAAAAAAATTTCATCAGAGAAGATAAGCAACATTGGATGGCGGCTGCAGAATAGCCACAAATTGAAAAACCTCTGGATATCGAACAACAACCTCTCATTGTCTTTAATTCATGAATATACTGAAGTTTACATGACATCGGACCTACCTAGCAAATGCATATGTTGCCTCTGTGTGGTTCTCTGCAAGACCCCATAGCATCAAAAGTGACATGAACCTCATCTTATCAGGTGAAGAAATCATGTACATCTACTTTACGCCTGGTAACAGCATCAAAAAAATTATTATGTTCTAGAAACCTATTTTGAGCATATAACGTATATGACGAAAGTTAACAACCAAAACACTTGGATAGAACATCCATAAAGGAAAAGAATTTTATCCCATAACTAATAATAGTTGTTTATCTTCTCATAGCTTTTGAATTCATCATCATCAATAGTAACAATGAATAAGATGAAAAAAATGAAAGCAAACCCCAGTCGCCGCTATCTCCAAAAGCTCCAAGTAGAAAATACGTGTTTGTGAATGATACTATCGCGTGACCAACATCTTCTTCTTATTGATTACTTTCATATTTTATTACTTTCATTATTTTTATTGATTTGCTAAAAGAACCTCCTAGTTATTAAGAAACTGAAATTTTATAACAACAAAAATCTCTCGGTGGAAACAAATTGTTTTTACCACATATTTCATTTAAATTTAGTAGAGTAAGAATATGAAATTATTTTTGATGCATACCACAAAATTAAGAATTTCTATATATAGCCTTACAATTTTTTCTTTGTGGTATACTCATGTTTTGTGCTAAGTTGAGCATTCGCCAGGTGAAATTATACAAATGAATCTTCATTTTGTTGTGCTCACCGAAGTGACTGCCTAGATTTCATTAGTACACGGATGCTTCTTGCGTAGTGGAATGCAAGTCTCTCAAAAAATCTGATTTCATTAGTACACGGCTGCCGCCTTAGTTTTGAGTAGGTAACAATGAATGATTCTTTAGGGACCATGATTTTTTTGAGGGATCATAATTTTATTAGGTCACTTTTTCTATAGTTATATGGGGTGTACTAAAGTGTTGAAATGACTAACCTATCCTTAACCTAATTTAATTTAAAACCAACCTAATAACCATCTATATATATATATAACCATCATTTCCTCCCACCACCACCGCCCGCCACCGCCGATTACCACCACCACCACCTCTGATTATCACCACCACCAACCACCGATTACCACCACCTGCTCCCACCACCACCGCCCACCACCGCCGATTACCACCACCACCACCTCCGATTATAACCACCACCAACCACCGATTACCACCACCACCTCCGATTACCAACACCACCAACCACCACCACCTCTATATATATAACTTAATTTAAAACATTAACAAATATATTCTCACAAACCCATTACTTGTCATTCGTTTTTGGTTGAATAAATGAGAAGTAATCATCAAAATGAGTTGGAAATGGAAGTTGCAGAGAGGTTTAATGGAGGGTTTTTTTCAGAAAAAAGTTCGGCTACCTCGCAAAAAAACAAGTCTCAACCAAACTTTTAGTTCGGTTACGTCGCAAAACGTTCGGTTTCGTCCCAAAAAGTGCGGTTATCACAAATTAATTTTTTCTTAACCGAACTCAGAGTTCGGTTGATTCGCAAAAAATACTTTAAACCCAATTCCTTGTATTAGAACAACAGAAGTCCATAAGTTCGGTTTCTTCGCAAAATAAGGATATCACCGAACTTTTAGTTCGGTTGGTAGAGCAATTTGATATGTAACCGAACACACAAGATGTACCCAAATAAATTTTTAAGTTCAAAGTTCGGTTACCTACCATTTTATACTAGGTAACCTAATATAGCACTGTAACTTTGGTTTGTTTTTTTTTTATCGGTGAGTTCGGTTAGATACGCTTTTGGATAAAAGTTTGCGAACCAACCGAACTTATAGACCTTAAAGTTCGGTTACATTGCGGGCAAACCGAAGATTACACTGTACGACCAAAACCTCCATTAACGAGCGAGTTCGGTAACCCGCGTGTTTGAAAAACCTAACCGAACTACACTTTTAGGTGTGTTAGGTTACATGTTCTTGACATATGGTAACCAAACTGGCCCAAATCTACATAAAAAATTTCATTTTTTTGAAAGTTTGGAGCAATTAAACCAACATTATCTAAGTTTGAAGCATACCTGATAACCCAAATGCTCTTCCTCCGGTGGTGGTTGGTAAAATCCATCGTTTTTCATCTTGAGATTGAGTTTGGGGAAGAATACAATCACCATCTAAGAAATAACTCATATCCGGATCATTGTGAAGATTAACAAATACTCTCGGAGAGGAAAGCGATGAAGATTCAGATGTGCTATCGTCAATTGAATCATAACTTGAATTCTCAAAATTAGTGAACTCAAAAAAAAAATTTATTTTCCATGTTTTTCTTCTTCATTTCACTAATGATTTCAATAGTCATCATCTAAAATTGATCAGTAGGGTAGCTTAATCTAGATAAGGAGTGACCTAGATTTACTTCTAAATGTCTTACTAAAAATAGAACCATGGCCCCTAAAAAAATCATTCGTAACAATTCTACTTTGGTTCTTCTCCACAGGCGGATGGGCTGATTCTGAACTTGGCCCAGAATTTTGAGTATTGAGCAGAAGAGAGATCTCCCAACTTCTGCACAACTGCACTGACTTGCCTCATTGTTTTGAAAACAGATTACATCACCAGGGGAAACTTTGAAATGATTAATACTTCTGACTGCATTATTAACACATACTCTTCCATGAATGATCAGCTGCCTTGCTCGAGGAATAATTCGACAAAAATGGGTACGGACCAGAAGAATGTCTAGTCTGGTTTTTAGATCAAGTAAAAACCGGACTAATTCAAATGTTGTTCGTTCTCTTCTATGGATTCCTTCATGGTAAAAACGGGACAACTTTCTGCGAGTGGCTAATTGAATGTGACTGTTCAGATTTGCTACAAGATTAATTTCGACGCCGGGATCTCTTCTTGCTCCTAAATTTTCTGAGAATGCGACGTTGTATGATAGACAGTTCTTTGTGCCAAACATTTCTGCAAGTACACGGCAGCTCCAAAATTGGGTAGACAAGGCTTGCCTCATTTCCACCATGACTGTAAAAAACAAACTCCCATAAGTACAACAGTAGAAGAAAAATCCTGTCACATGTTCTATGTGGCCACAGATGGCCCGAACCTCTATTTTTAAGATTCTCAAGAGATTTATTACATACGGTTTATTTTGTTTGGGAAAAAAATTGAAGCCAACAACACAATATAATTGTTGAGAATGGTTAAGTTTTACAATCTTTTTCGAAATCGCTTAACTACCACCCAAAAATCAATCAAGAAAAAATTCACCCATTGATCTTCTAAATGAGAGTTAATGAAGTACAATAAGTTGCAACTCATATAAGAAATAGATAATAATTTAAAGGTAAGCATACAAACTAAATCAAGAACGTTTAAACAAAAACCTTTTTGTCGCATACTTACACAATTATGAAGCTTCATAATGAAATAATGAAAATACTATGAAATTATCCTTTATAAAACAAACCACTCAGGATTGTTAAAATATGATAAATTAAAGCTGATTTAAAAATCTTGGTCTTTGTTAACGTCTTAAAGAGATTTTATACCAGTTTCTTCCAACATCTGAGTTTCAAATCCTTTTGGTTTCCATTCTTGTTGGAGCTTATATCATCTTATATGTAGGAAAAACATCTTGAGTTCCTTAAGCGTATTCATAAATTTTGGTATTCATGAAATAAAACTGACATTGTTGAACATTTAATTGATGACTTTCCTCAACAGATTTTCATATATTTTAATGTAAGGTTTATGTGATTGAGTCCATTTTTTTGTGCGAGATCCTCTTTATGTTTATGAGGGACGCAGCGAGCCACCAGAAATCCACTAGCCACCTTGTAACTCACAAATGTCGAAGGGTCATTTTAATCGGAAAAAGACTATATACTTAAATATAGTTCAGAACGGTAAAATTTAACGAGCCTTATATTCCACCAAAGAATCAAACAAATTAAGTACTTTAAGAAATTTAGTGATCAGTAATGGGTATCCAATAGAGGTGTTCACTAGATATTGGAAGATTTTGGGGAGGATTTTATGAAGGTAGTGAAGCATTTCGAGTTAACTGGGTCATTGGATTGGAGAATAAACAACACCTTTGTTCTCAAAGTTTACATATTATTAGGGCAATTTTAACTTGTTTTGAGTTAGTGTCGGGACTACGTATAAATCTGACGAAAAGTACAACAATTAGTATTGGAGATACTACACATGATGAGTTTGTGGAAGATGTTCTCGGTTGTACACTCGAAGATTTTCCTTTCAAGTATTTGGGGATGCCAGCACGGGCTCAATATAGGTGCAAGAAGATTTGGGACGTGGTAGTAGAGAGTGTGGAGAAAAGATTAGAAGGATGGGAAAGAAGGTATCTCTCTTATGGTGGTATATTGGTACTTATTAAGAATGTTTTATGTGCACTTGCAGTCTACTTGATGTATGCCTTCACAATTCCTCCTCCCGTAGCAAAGAAGATTGAAAGAGAAATGAGAACATTGTTTTGGGGAACAAAAGATGGTAGAAATAGAACTGCACTGGTGGCATGGCATAAAGTATGTCATAGTAAACAAGAGGGAGGGTTGAGGATAAAAGTTATATCAGTGATGAATGATGCATTACTGTGCAAGTGGCTATGGAAATTCTCAAATGAACCGGAGGCACTGTGGAGAAGATTTGTTGAGGATAAGTATGGGTGTGATAATAATGGGTGGGATGCTAAGCAAACTAAGCGACCATATGGCATGGGGTTATGGAGAGGATTTGAAACAGAATGGATAAATTCAGATTGGGAATAATGCACAAGGTTGGAAATGGGAGCAGAACTCGATTCTGGTTGGATAGATGGCTGGGTGGGGAGGTGCTCAAGGACAAGTTCCCAAATCTTTATGAAGTTACTACAAAGCAAGGGAGTTGTGTAAGCGAACTAGCTACAAGCAACGTAGAAGGGGGTACTAGTTGGGACTTGGATTTTAAAAGAAGACTCACTGATACGGAGATCCACGAGGAAACAACTCTATTTTTTCTATTAGAGGGGGTTATCTTAAGTGATGTGGAAGATATCAGAAGTTGGAGATGGGAGACTAGTGGAGTCTTTTCAGTGAAGTCGTGCTACCAAGGTCTGGCGAAGAACTCAGATATCATTTTCCCTTCTGCACAAATATGGAAACCATTAGTACCAACCAAGGTATGTTTCTTTGTTTGGTTAATTCATCATAAGGCTATTTTAACTCAAGATAATCTACATAAAAAATGGGTCGCAGTTAGCAAATAGGTGTATATTTTGCAAGTTGAATGAAGAAACCATCGATCATCTCTTCAGTCACTGCCCCGAAATGTATGTTGTTTGCAAGTTGAATGCGGCAAGAAAAGAGATATTGGAGCATACGTATGCGAAGGAATCAAGCACCAGCTGTGAACAAATGGATGATGCGATATATTCGCACAAGACAATCCGAGTTCAACACAGGATGATAGTAGCTACTTCGAAGGAGATGAAATTACCAGCTAGGCCTTCGTACAAGTTTAACTAACCTTTGTGTGTTTAATTTCAGTTTGCATAAACTATCTATGGAGAATGCATCAATGAAAAGGGACGAAGGAAG
This sequence comes from Papaver somniferum, assembly GCF_003573695.1. Taxonomy (NCBI): domain Eukaryota; kingdom Viridiplantae; phylum Streptophyta; class Magnoliopsida; order Ranunculales; family Papaveraceae; genus Papaver; species Papaver somniferum. Next base: position 164,471,277 of record NC_039367.1, read on the forward strand.
GAATCAATTAGTTCAAGAGATTATCCAGCTGATGGGAGTTCATCACCAAGTTTTGTTGAAATATGAAGCGATAGAATAAAGTATCCAGAAAGCTAGAGGCGAAGGAAAGTACCAAACAAAAACACCAGGAGAGGAAATACTACAGGTGCATGGAAAGGAATTATATGACAGCGTGAAGAGGACTCAACCCAGCAGCGCGAATACTTCGTATGCAGCTTAGCTTCTATGCTACGTCAATCAATTCAGCGCGAAGAAACCAAGAAGAAAAGGGAGTGTGCGAAGAAAACATTCAAAACTAAGGAAGTGTGTAAGAACTATTCAATAAGAAACAGCCCAAAAACTTAAACCCAGGCGAAGGAATTATCAATCCTATGCGAAGAGGACGCACACTTGAAGAGCAGAGATACAACAGGAAAGGCAAAAAGGAAGTATACTTATTCTTAATTTTGTATCGTTCACTTGTTTGATCTGTAACTATCCAGTAAAGAGATGTTAAAGTTGGAAATCTATTCCAACATAAATTGCCGAGGGCAAAGAGAACCACGGAAATGATCAATAAACAAAGGAACAACAATCAACAAAGATTGGAAATGGGAAGAAGACAGTAAAAAGGAATGCATCCATGAACAAATAAGAAAAGCTACAACAGCAGCAGCAATGATAACTAGATGATACTGTAGCAACGAAGAAGAGAGCAGCATACGATAAAAAGCAAGCAAACCATGCAAAGATGATAGAAGGGCGATGATATCCAATAATAAGAAAGCAATGAAAACGAACAGGAAAACAACAACTTAATGATGATTCAGCTCAACGGTGCGAATAAATTAGCAGGTAACTATATCGTCATGCGATAAAAGACGCACAGGTACAATCAAAGGCAGGTAAAGAAAGAATGCAGGTGGACGTACAGCTTCACACTAAAAATAAGCAAGGAGGTGGAGAGTCATCAGCTGCAAGGGGCATATAGAAAGATTAAGGAGGGATCAGTAACAGGAGAAGAAGAAAGAAAGGACGAAGAGAAAAGCTTATACAAAGGGCAATTAAATGGAATAAAGTGTGCGAATCTTATCGCACTAACACAAATCAATGCCAGCACAGACGGTCCATGGTGTAAAAAATGAGTTTGATGACCTACGTTCGAATATCCCCATCCTCTTCTTTATTCATATATTTTCTAGAACTGATTGGGGGAGAAAAGAATAAGAGGATGGCTACATAAAGAATAAGAGGATGGCTATATGCGTTTACAAGCAGAAGCTGATGGTCAAAGTCGCAGAGTATAAGCTGGAGGTTATGAGTTCGATTTCGCTCACACCCAAATTTTTCACATATTTTTGAAATACAAAGAGCCAATATAATGATAAAAGGAAAGTGCGGTTCCACACCAACACAAAAAGCATCTGGAATAGATGGTCATGTGCGAAGATTACGAGCAATGGGGCGCATGTGCGATACTATCGCACAGGTGGACCATTATGCCAAACTTCAACATGGTGCGTTTCTTTCGCACAAAAGAACCAGTACATATGGCTATAAGCGAAGCAAACCAGTATGACATCGCATGTTCAATTCCCCTCCCACGCGAATTTTTTGGTGTCACGGGATCAATTCCCATCTCTCGCATAAATTTTTGCTGCTGCGAACAACCTTGCCAAAATCCAACAGTTCATGTTCAGACCCAGCTTTCTCAAAGCCCATTAAAGCAAACCAAGCAGGAAACAAGCCAACATGGGCATTAAGAGAAATAGAGAGCTACAATAATAAGAAAGAAAATCAAAGAAGAAAAGGAAAAATAAGACCTTAATAAAAGGCACCAGAAATGAAACGAAATAATAAGACCTTGATACAAGGCAACAAAAGTCATATTTATTATCATATTGGCTAGGAATCCGAATGTGGCGTGCACCCTAGTTCGCTTATATGCAAGAGGAAATATAGTAAGACCTATCGGACGTCATAGTTGGAAAGACCTAGAAGGCATGACTCAGGGGAAGGCTACACCGACCCCATAACTTGAGTTGTGGAGATAATTTGGGGTGAGAATAAAACGATGATGCCCATCTGGGAGAGATACCTTAAACTTTCAGTCTAAGATAACAATCTTAGATTGAGAAACTAAGGTGAGACAGACTCTCCTAAGGAGTGCAGAAACTCGATCAGGGCGCCGAGATACACGTTTGAGTCAAGAATGCCCGGGGCGTCTGGAGCGTACCTTGCCACTCTTGACAAGTCCTGACTATGATGCACTCGGTCCGAAGATACCCCACCTAGGGTGCAGTCTTGCTACCATAAACCTTATCGGTAGTGTATGCGAGGCTGCGAAAAAAAACTGTTTGTTGAAAGACCGGATGGGAAGAGCCATAATCTTAACCCGATAGAGGTAAGCTTCCTTGAAGGGGAAACCAGAGGGGAAGATATGGACGGCACCCTCCATTAGGGAGCTGAATTGTATCAAAAGACGACAATGTTATGGGGCTTCTACTCACGGGAGTACTTAGGCCTGTTGCATTATCGCATCAGTATCCTGAAAAAGCAATAATGCTAAGAAAAAGATAAGGAAAGATCAATGGGTCATTGCATGAAAGTGTAAAGACCGTCTGCGATTTTCCCGCCCAGAGGCAAAAATAAGACATTTACTTAGGAAGGCTAATAAGACCTACAGAAAAAAGAAAAATATGTTTATTTAACTAAATATTTGTTTTGTAGGATATCAGAAAAAGGAGTAGAAAAAATAAGTTCGCACATGAGCACAGAAATCGCTAGGTAAAATAAAACCTCATGAAGAAAATAGAATACAATTTAATATTATTTTGCAGGAATTGATAAAGAAATATGATTGAGGCAACGCCAAAGAAATGACGAATGGAAGCAAGTTGAAGTGGCATCAACATTGGAGCGACAAAATAAGCTAAGTAATATAAACATTATCTATACATTGCATCAACAATAGGTAAGCATTCTCATCATATAAGCATCACATATGCATTCATGGCATATGCATCGCATACACATTTCATCGCATATACAATCACGTATATATTATCATTGTACAAGTGTTTTCCAAAACTTTATGGAATACTATCAAGGAGTCTCCCCTCATTGATAAAGAACAGAGGAAAAGATGGGTTACCAAGAAAATATTTTTGTTCTTTATCTTCTCGGTCAGAATCTTTGAAAACTAAGGAAGGTAGATATGGAAAAAAAAAAGAAATCAAAGATATGGATAAGAATAAGAAGCAGGCACTTTGATTTCTGTCACAAACAGAAATTCCCACAGATGGTTCAAGGCTGAGCAAACAACCTAAAATCCAACTTGAAAACTAAATCATGAAAAACCCATTTCTACGAAAATCAAGATTCATCAAATTAACATCATAAATCGTCACAAAAAAAAGAAAAAAATCACTAAAATCACCCAAAGAGGCGAAATTTCAAATCAGCGATACAGTTCAGTAAAGACAAACGCAAGAACTTATGAAATGAGAAAGAAAACTTACTGGTGAAAATAGATGTTGAGAGAAGGATCGAACTTTTTCTAGGATTAGGGTTTTTGTTTCCCCATTTCGTCGGATCTCCTCCACCTTAGAGTGAAACAGTAAAATGGGGAGAAAAATCGAGAACACTGCAGGGTTTATGGTATATTTGGGTTACCAGTTTTACCCCTACTCGATTGTTGTATTTACTTGTCTGTTGTAACTTGTAACCATGGCCAATACACGATGGCCTACTGATATCTGACATAGATGACGTAGTGGCTTGGCCGGCCGACATGGCAAAACCTTGGTTCTGAGTCTTGTGACCATGGAAAATGAAACCACTTGAATGTCACATGGATGCTAACGAGGGGTGTCAGTATATTAGGGAAGGTATCAAAATCCATATAAGACAAACTAGAAACCTATATAAGAGTTGAGGATTGCCAAAGCGAGTCTAGATGGAGGGCAAGCCAAAGTCTTAGAAGAGAAAAAAGCAAAGGGAGGTAAATGCTAACTCCTAACACAATACAAACAAACCATCAAGTGAAGTGCCACAATGATACCTTGTTCCTGGTAACCGAGTTTGTACATCAAACACGAAACATATCTATATGGCCAACAAAACAAATACGGCATGGTCGTGCACTTCTTCAACTTGATGATTACAAAAGGTTAACACCTTAATTCTCCGCCAAATATCATTAAAACAACAAAGGTAACAAACCACTTAGCTCCACTTATAAAAACAGTAGAAAGATGTATACAAATATCTGAAAGGATGATTTAAAACGTACCACATTTGTAGAGTTCAACACTACAAAAAAAGACTCTGCTCCTATATTGTAGTGTAAACAACGAAAGTGTTAGAGCACTGCTCGGTAAAACTCGCAAGCGTTGCTATCTCAAGCTTGTTGTCAAGTTTAGTTGCCAAAACTATAAGTCTTGATTTCTAGTCTACTAATAGATAAGTTTCGGACTAGGATAGAAAGTGTTGTTGAGCTCTAGACTCCATGGAGATCATCATACAAAGACGAAGAACTACTCAAGGAACTGGTAGAACTTCATCGACTAAAATGTATGTGGTGACTCGAACTTATCTATCACTCACAAGTCTATCTACTTTATCTCATATATTGAGACAAAAGTCGTATTTCTATATAGACTATGATTATACACATTTGCTATTTCGAGCCGAGTTTAACTCGCTTATCTATTTATCGAAATATGTGTTGTTAAGCTTTCACTTTGGCCAAGTTCATCTTTACTAGTGACGAAAGTCATATTAGTTTCAATTACTTGAAAATAGCTTTGACGAAAAATAGCTTGTGAACAACAACTATATAACGTCCTCTAAGAATGTTTCAATGATTGAAATGAGAGTTTAGAATATAACCTTGAAAGGATATAAACATTGTGTGATAAATCATACGTGTGTAGGTCCTTATTCCTTGAACCAAAGTATGCGTACTTTGCTGCTCAGGAAAAACCGTAAATAAAGTCCGCGTACCAGTACGCGCACTGTCGGAAGTTCACATCCCGTGAATTTCTGCCGGAGTTTGTGAACTGAAAACAAACTTATTCCGGGTACTTAAGTCCGCGTAGCAGTATGCATACTTAAGTGGGTTAGTTTCTAAAAACGATTATTCGTGAACTTAAACTTATATAAACTAAGGAATGCATATTTCCAAACCGTGGCTATAAAGTTCATGAATTGGTTCGAGTGAATCAAATCGTTTTTGCTTCGATTGTGTCTTGTATACTTCTATGAGATCTAAGTAATTGAACAACTCTCTAACTAGTTCATTTGAGTCATTTGAACTAGTTGTGGTAAAGAAGAATAAGATTGATATGAAAGTGCTCATATGGCTAACCATTTGGTTAACTACTATTGAACCAACTAAGTGTACATGTTTGGGTACAGTTACACAAACCTAAATAAACGTGCATTTCATTTGTGTGTTCAGGGTTAACGGTTGAAAGATATTAGATTGAATCTAATCAGGTTTTCATCTAACGTTGAATATTGAATGCTTTGTTACCAAGGTAACTTAGATTGCAAACCCTGATTTCAAGGATTATATAAAGGAGAACTCTATCAACTTGGAAACCTAATCCCCACACCTCCTGTGTGATATTAGTTGTATTAGATACAGTCGATTCTTCTTTAACCTTAAGTTTCTATTGAAACCATGTAGGTTAATGACTTGAAGACTTCATTTGGATTGTGAAGCTAGACCGATACTACTTCTCTTGTAGTTGTTTGATCAGATCTTGTTGTTTCTATCGTATTAAGTACAATCTTTAGATTGACTTGAGATTGATTTCTCCGATAGGCAAGATATAGAATAAGTCACAAACATCTTCGTCGCATCGTTTGTGATTCTGCAATATCTTCTTTCGCTAGTCGATTAAGATTATTGTGAGGTGATCGATAATTCTAGGCTGATCTTCGGGAATATAAGTCTGGGTTATCAATTGGTTCCTGTTCACCTTGATTTATCAAAAGACAAAACAAAAACTCGTAGGTATTTCTGTGGGAGACAGATTTATCTATTACAGTAAACTTTTTTGTGTGATACAGATTTGTTTATTAAAGTCTTCGACTTTGGGTCGTAGCAACTCTTAGTTGTGGGTGAGATCAACTAAGGGAATCAAGTGTACTGTCTTGCTGGGATCAGAGACGTAAGGAGTGCAAATGTACCTTGGATCAGTATGATATTGATTTGGGTTCAACTATAGTCCAGACAAAAGTTAGGTTGTAGTAGGCTTAATACAGTGTGCGTTCAATCTGGACTAGGTCCCGGGATTTTTCTGCATTTGGGGTTTTCTCGTTAACAAAAATTATGGTGTCTGTGTTATTTCTTTTCCGCATTATATTATTTTTATATGATTGAAATATCACAGGTTGTGCATTAAATCAATCAATTGGGAAATCCAACCTTTGGTTATTGATTGAAATGAGTTGATACTTGAACATTGGTCTTTGGTACCGTTCAAGTGATTTCTCTTGTATTCAATTAGACTCGCAGATTTTTTTTTTGCTTGAGTAAGTATTGAATCGGGAAAGAGAGATATAACTCTTTGATATACTTTTATTAAGATTGAGTTTGACTATCTAGTTGATTCTCTTAAAAGTATATTGGAGTTAGTCCATACAGATTGTTAAGCGAAACATTGGGTGTGGTTGTTAGACCCCCGCTTTTTCAATTGGTATCAGAGCAGGAAAACACGTTTAAAGACCTTATAAGTCTGTGTTTGTAGCGGTCTGACTCTGTGGACATGAATTCTATCTCCATAAACGTACCACCAGTCTTCGATGGCTCAAACTACTTATCGTGGAAAATCGTTATACGTGCTTTTCTTCAAGCTCGTGATTTTCAAACATGGATACGTGTTGTTAATGACTATGATCCTCCGGTTAATATAGAATACGATGTATCTATACTAAGGATATTGGTAGATATAGTCCTGAAGAAATCCTTGCTGCAAAGGGAAACTCTGACGGCTTAAATGATATCATACATGACATTACCCCAGATCTTCAGCACCGTGTGACTACGTGCACAAAGTCTAAAAGAAGCCTGGGATATCTTAGAAACCGTATTTAAAGGAAATACCAATAAGAAATATGCTAGGATTCAAAACCTAAATTTTGATTGGGAAAACCTTTGTATGGTAGATGAAGCATCATTTGATGAATTTAATTACAAAATGTCTGAAATTGTTAATGCATCTTTTGCATTGGGTAAGACTATTCCTGAAAAGGACATATTGTGATGAAAATTTTCAGATCACTGCTATCTAGATACGATTCTAAGAAGCATGCCATCGTTGAAAGAAATAATCTCGCAACGCTGTCCAGAAATACTCTGGATGGGAAGTTAAAGATCTTTGATCATGAGCATACGTCCAAGTCTAGTAAGGATGTTGCTTTCAAAGCACTAAAGAACACTAAATTACTTGATAAAAGTAAAAGTGTTTGCATCTATGAAGATGATCTTTCTCAGGCTGATTCATCAGATAAAGATCTTGACAAGTCAGTCTCGCTGACCAAAAGACAGTTTAGGGATCTTCTTTTGAAGAGAAGTAAACGGTTCTCCAGAGATAAATCTTGGTCATCAGATAAACCCTCGTGTTCCCCCTAAAAATAGGGATAATGATGAAACTGATGACGAGGATATGCCTCAGTGCTTTAAGTGTAAAGGTTGTGGTCATTTTGCAAATGAGTGTCCAAATCGAAAGAAATACACTGGGAACAAAGGTCTTGCTGCAACTCTTGATGAAATGTCTGACAACTATGATTCTAATGAAGAAGAAAAATCAAGTGTTGCACTTGCACATCTCAGATACCTGAATTATATCCAAGATTGACGTGCTCGTATTGTTCACTCAAAGGTCATGAATTATCAAGGTGTTACAAGGGCAAACACAAATTGAGACATGTCAACAAACTTCAAGGAAGAGCAAATCGGTTACCAAACAAGCTCAAACTTGCTCAGAAGACCGCTGAGGTATGTAAGATTTTATCTTCGTCTAAGAAGTTAGTTTCCAAGGATAAAACAAGACCATTGGAAAGAAAGTTGTGGTCTAAGAACTATGAGAAGCAGGGTTCTATGAATTTCGATCAAAAGGAATATGATGGACATATTATTGTTCATCCCAGCACAACTTAAATTGTGTTGATAAGTGCATCCTGTCTCATGTGCCTGATTAAAAAGAGACAAGATCTTGCACACTTCAGGCTTTAAGAAAATAAAATTCTCTAGTTGTTTTGATATTTTTTCTTTTATTTGAGCAAAGTCTGGAATTCACGTCTCTTTTCACATCTAATGGATTTTGGAAAGGATTTCCCTGATTAGTCAATAAAAAGAGGGTTAAAATAGACAATTATGCCTTTTATTGGGTTGAGAGTTGTATGTTCACGAACCTGTGTGTATAAAGGTCTCGTAACCCTTCATATATTTTCCTTCCCTGAAACTTCTTTTATCTTAAGACTGCTTGTTGAGTCAAATTGTGATTTCCTCTCACAAACCCGTACGCTCATGTATACTCCAAGCATCATGTCTTTTGATGGAAAAGATGTTAATATGATTGTTAGGACATCAATTATGAAGTAAAAATAAAAATCTCTGATACCTCCGGCATTGAAAAGAAAAAGAAGGGATGTGAGAAAGCCAAGAGTTGTTGCTTCAAATTCTCAGAAGTTTTCCGATGTTCTTGAAGTGTTGAAGGAGACACGAAAGGAGATTCAAAAGGTAAAGTCTTTTGTGCTTAAGAGTCATGAGATTCAGAAGGTCCTGGTTCGGCATCAGACAAGAAGGTTTATTGATATTAACTCCTATATTCATGAACCTTATGTCTCAATGGTTGTTGACGACAAGGAGTTAGGGGACGATAAAGAATTCTTCAAAGTTATTAACATCTAGTAAATCTTCTAATAAGAATTTTTGTTTTTGTTTAAGAAGAATAACTAGAGTTTGGAATAGCCATAATTGTGATTACACATAACTATGTCCAACATTTTCATCTTCATGTTTTTAAATTTATTTGTTTAAATTCTAAATTTTTTGGAAGATGATTTTTGAAGTATTAATCTTTATGGTTTTATATAATGCAATTTGTTATGGGATATGTGTGTTTACGTCCGTGAACTATGATTGTCCCATACTTTGTCAAAAGTTCAGTCTTTCATATGTCGATATGCAAGTATTGATAAAAGAATGAATGAACTTTTGACACTACAAAAGTTTTATTCCTATTGTATGTCTTTATGCAAATATTAATGGATGATAGGATGAACTTTTGTTTACGAGGATTATGTCTATTGTATGTCATTGTGAAAATAGTGATGGAAAATAGAATGAATCCTTGTCTATTCTGCAATATTTATCTTCCCCGATCCATATTTTTTATGTATATACTGTGCGGCTCAGTAATTCCTCTTATGTTGAGCATTTTCGATTAAATTAATCATGGGTGTTCTTGTGGTTAATTTAATTGAGTATTTTTGGATTCAAATTCATATTCGTATGTGATTTGTTATGTCCAAAGAAATCCTTCTTTTATTCTCAAAGTAAGGTAGCTCTTGTTGTTCTTTCGAGAATGATATTTTATGGGGGAGAGTTCTTAATTGAACTTGTGCTTAATTTCCAAATCTTTGTGGGTAGTGCGGCTGTGGAATATTATAGGGGTTATCTTGTATCTTTATAAACTCCTTGATGAATGCATTTAGCTTCGGCTATATGATGGCATCTAAAAAGTTTATATGTGCTTTCTTTTGGTCATGAAATATCTCTATGGAAATTCCATCAGGATCCCACTAGTTTTCGTACCTTTGCCAATTTTATTGACAAAAGGGGAAGAATTAATGTATAGTTCACACTACAAATACATATGGTTTTCGGATCATTATGTAAGGTGAGTGGTTTCCGTGTGAGATGGAGTATTGACTAAGGGAGGGGGGGGGGGG
>NC_039367.1:164481313-164483188 GCF_003573695.1 Papaver somniferum
GTGATAGACGCATTTATGTGTCTAATATAGCTCATTTGTATATATTGTTAGTGCTCGATATCGTACTTATTTGGTTATTTTATTTATTTGTAGGTGTTTTTGGAAGAATAAGGCTTTGTGGCGAAATTGGCTAAAAATGCGGCATTTGGACCTCCGTTGAAGTGCGGAAAATGTACCCTAGGAATATCCCGGAGGAACCCCGAAAAAAGTGCGGAAAATGTCCCAGAGAAATCACTATACGGACCCTCGATTTTGGATAAGGGGTAACCTAATTACTAAGGGGTGACCTATTTCCAGGCAGCTGCTAAAGGGAGAACAGCACAGGATAAGGGCACCCACCTTCTTCACGTTTTGAATTGGAAAATTGGCGGGAAGTTCACTGGAAGATTGATAATCGAATTTTGATGGAGTTTTAACGAGATTCAATCGCCGAAATCAGTTGGGATGGACTTGGATGGACTAAACAGGCCTAGTAAAATCGATTGGAACCAACCAATTGGGCTGGAATGGCCGAGAGAGGGTTTCAAAGTTTCCAACAGAGAGACGTGTTTTCTGTTGGGTTTTTAGAATATTTTTGAGAGATTTCTGGAGGACTTTGACGCTGGATTAACATGTACATGGTCCTATTCAAGATTATGGAAGAGTTCGGTAGCTATTTTATAGCCAACAGCACGTGAAAAAGCTCAACAGAAGCGATTATCGTTTCAACTGCATGAGAAGAAGAAAAAGAATAATCGCATATTTAGTCGAGATTTATGGATCTGTTGGGATATATAAGTGTTGGTTTACATCAAAGAAAAGTTTGGAAAACCTTAGGAGAGAGTTTAGAGTCGATGAGAGCCTAGGAGAAGCAATTATAGAGGAGACAGCGCTGCTGCTGCTGCTGCCATTAAAGCTTCTGAAGAACACGAAGAACAGACTCGCAGAGTCCGTCGTTCTTCAGCAGACTTATTTTCAATACCACTGTTGTTGTTTCACAGCAGTATATAGTTATCGTTTACAGCAGTCTTAAATTACCATACTCTTTTGTAACAGTGACCCCTTTGTAACGGTGACGCTGTAACACTTTCACAGCGTTACAATTTCCTGTTTCATCTTATACATCAATAAAAACACCTATTTTAGCCATGAATTTATCTTGTGAGTGTGTTTTTGGGATGATGAGCTAAAACCCTTAGCCAAGATGACGGAGGAAGCCATTGGTCCTTATTTATGGTATAATTCTAACTTTATTATTTATTTGCAATATTATTACATGATTATTTGCATGGAATTCTTATTGGAAAATTGATTTTTATTGAATAATTGTGATTCATTTTGATGGAGCATGCTTAGTTTAAGACTCTTGATGTTTCATGCTTGGTGTTTACATTTATTACTTAAAAAATCTACAAAAGGCATAATATTAGAATCACTCTAAAAGAAAAATTGCATGAATATTAATTATTAGAATTAATCAAATAATGGATCAATGGTGGAATCCAAGTCTTGGTGTTTTTCTCTAAAGGTTTGAACTATTTTATTTATTTGCGTGTTTAATTTAAATCTAGAAAAATTGTTTTCTTCACAAGTCTGATACGAATCCGTTTTACCATTATCTCTACAACCATTTGAAAATACATCAAATTTTTGGCGCCGCTGCCGGGGACCTGTGTTTAGTTAGCATTTTTTTTAGATTTATTTTTTATTTATTTATTTGTTCTTCTTTACGTTTCTGTTTTTTTGTCTTTTTCTTTCAGATTCTTGAAGTTGGAGCGAAAGAAATTTTTTCCAAAGTTTTTGGTGGACATTTAAAGACTTGGAGTAAAAGGCAAAGCAAAAGGAGCAAAAGAAGAAGAATTTTATTTATTTTTTTGATAAAAAGAGAAAAAAAAA
>NC_039367.1:164483268-164513752 GCF_003573695.1 Papaver somniferum
TTTTTTTTGTAATTTTTTTTTTTTAGAATTTCTTTTCTTTTGTATTTTTTTTTATGGACTTTGGACATTAATTTTGGGACATTTTTATTTTTATTTTTAAACCCTACGGAAGGGTATCCTTAAATACAAACTGTTTGCAGGGAAGGACGTTGATTACAATATCACCTCGGCCCCTCGGGTTCGCACACGACATAGGAGTCGTGGCCCGAGTCGACAACAACGGTTCTTCGCCCGTCTGGTACGGGAGGTAAGTTCCAATCGAAACACTCGCGAATCCCCTGCAAGCGAGTTACTGTACTCCTTAAGGTGCTAATTGTTTGAGGACGAACCGGACTGTCTTTATTTTCCTAGTAAAGGGCAAGGCCTGGCCTAAACAAGATAAGGGTTCGGATTTCATCACCGCTCCCTTCTTGCCTGCCTCAGGAAAACGAAACCTAAAGCGAACCTAAGCCTAAAATTTGGACTAGAAAGAGACCTATAGGGTATCGAGCATAACAGGACAATCATTCGAAAAATATTGGTTACTCTTTTAAGCACACCTCGAAGTTCTTGACGGTTTCTGCGAGTTGAATGCGTGACTGCGCCGCATAGGATCGGTGAGGTTTTGGGTATCAAAGCTCCACTGAGCTTCCCTCGCCTCGATTCAACTTGCTTTAACTTGGATTGATTCCAGAGGGGTTTGCTCAAATTGTAACGAATTCCCTTTCGAAGGATTAGAAGTTGGTCTAGAAACAATCTAAGTGGAGCCATCATGCTTGTTGTTTGCTAGAAATCTTTAGGTTTGCTGTGGTAAAGTCGAGTCAGCCTGCTGTGTGATTGCTAGAACCTTCCTGTTAGGATTTTTTATTTCTTTTTGAATTATTTTTAGTGTATGCCCGATTTTGTTAATAGGGCTTGGAAAAGAGATACTCTAGGTCGATTGATTAGCGAAAAACCTAGTAGTTCTTCTGATTTAAGCAGGGAGCTCGAAGACTCTTCTTTTGAGAGCCCTGTTTTTGGAAACTTCAGTTTTGAGAATTTATCTCTGAGTGATAAAAAGTAACCCTAGTACTTCTGTTGTGCCAGCGATGGCAACTTTGAAAGATTACATGTTCCCAACTAGGACCAACCGAGCTTCATGCATTAAATTGCCAGCCACTACGGCTAATTTCGAGATAAAACCTAGTATTCTTCAGATGATCCCTATATTCTTAGGAAAAGATGATGAGAACCCTTATTTTCATATTAGGGAGTTTGAGGAAATCTGTGGGACAATTAGGATAAAGGACCTTATCGATGAAGTCTTGAAACTTAAGATGTTTCCCTTTTCTTTGAGAGACAAAGCCAAGACCTGGTTGAACAACCTACCGTCTGAATCCATAGAAACATGGCAGGAACTTATCGCTGCCTTCTATATGAAATTCTACCCTAAGCATAAAACTGCAGCTGTTAGGCAGAAAATTAGTGCTAGTGTGCAATAAGAGGGAGAGTCTCTTTATAGGTTTTTAGAGCGATTCAATGATCTCCTATCTCAGTGTCCTCACCATGAATTTGATAATATGAAACTCGTACAGATTATTTATGATGGTTTAGACTATTCGACCAAAGCCATGGTTGAGTCTATGTGCGCTGGTGAGTTCACTAGTAAAAATGCTGATGATGCTTTTACCTTCTTAGGAGCTATCGCTGAAAAATCCCAACAGTGGGAATCTTGTGTTGAACCCCCTAAAAGACTCTTGGTCAATAGAAGTAGCACCAATATGGTAGATACGAGTTTTGCGTCAGATGCTAAGTTTGCTGCTTTGTCCAGAAGGTTAGAAGCTTTGGAAATGGGTCAGTCTAAAAATAGGTCCCTTGTTGAACCTAATAGAGCCTCTCAAGTCTCTAGTTGTGGAATAGAGCCCCATAATTCATTATGGGAAGGTCAGGTTAGTGAAGAACAAGCCCATGCTGTCTATAACAATACTAGGTATGAGAACCGTCAGAAGTTTGACCCATACTCAGAAACCTACAACCCTGGTTGGAGAAACCATCCTAATTTCTCTTGGTCTAAGGGCCAGAGTCAAGGCCAGTCTAGCAATTCTCAGCCTCCCCCAGGTTTTGGTTTTAAGAACTCTTCAGGTCAAACCCAGTTTCAGAACAGTTCCGAGAAAAAGATCTCTACCTTAGAGGAGGCTATCACTATGTTAGTAAGTAACCATAACATGCTATCAAGGAACCACATGAGCTTTCAACAAGAAACTAGGCAGGAATTGAAGAATACTTCCCAGAGTCTTGCCAAGTTAGAACTTCAAGTAGAACAAATAACTAAGTTTATAAGTGAAAGAGAAGATGGAAGGTTCCCTAGTCATACTGATCCTAACCCTAGAGGAGAGAAATCGTACAATCATGTGAATGCTGTCACGACCCTTAGGAGTGGAAAGAAAGTTGATAATAAGGTCGACATACCTGAAAGTGAACATGTTGTAGTTCACCCTTATGAGCCATAAAATGAGGAGACTGATAGAGTCTCTAAAGAGACCAATGAAGGTCCTGTTGAGCCTGGTTTTGTCCCCAGAGCCCCATTTCCCCGGTTATTGGCACCAACAAAAAATGAATCAAACTTTAATGACATAATGGAGGTTTTTAATAAAGTTACCATAAACCTTCCGTTACTAGAAGCAATTAGGCAACTACCATCTTATTCCAAGTTCCTTAAGGATCTTTGTACACGAAAACGTAAGCTTAATGTCCATAAGAAAGCCTTTTTAGCTGGTCAAGTAAGTTCAATTCTTCTGAACCAAACACTCCCTAAGTACAAGGACCCTGGATGCCCTACCATATCTTGTGCAATTGGTAATCACATGGTCGATAAGGCATTACTTGACTTAGGAGCTAGTGTTAACTTACTCCCGTATCATGTATACACCCAGCTAGGTCTTGGTAAGATGAAACCGACCAACATGACACTACAATTAGCTGATAGGTCTGTCAAAGTCCCTCGTGGTGTCATAGAGGATGTTCTAATTGAGGTTGATAAGTTTGTCTATCCAGTTGATTTTGTTGTTCTAGACACCCAGCCAGTTCAGGACCCAAGTGCTCATGTCCCGGTGATTTTAGGTCGCCCATTCTTAGCCACATCTAATGCTATCATCAATTGTAGGACTGGACTCATGAACATATCCTTTGGTAATATGACCACTGAACTGAATGTTTTTAATGTTACTAGACAACCTTCCAATGATTTGGAGGAAGTGAATATGATTAGCACTTTAGTTCAAATTCAGGATAATTGGGATGACACTTTATTTAATGATTGTGTGGATGCATATGATGAGACAATCTTACTAAGACAGATAGGTGAACCTACTGTAGAACTACAAGAAGCTCTTGAGCATTTCAAGGACTCCGAAGATTCGGAAATCCAAGCAATAATTAAAGGTTTGACTGAGAGTAGTGAAAACCCTATGTTTGGAGGTAGTAATGATTCTTGTGATAGTCAAGTATCCCCATTGGAAGTCCCTAACTTGGGACTCGAGCCTAGTGAGGTATTCCCTGAGTCTATTCAGACTCCACAACCCGATCCTCCTGATACTGTCCAGGAGAAAATCCATATGTTAGAGGCCCGTTTTTCGGATGAATATGTTTCCCGAGACACTCATATGAAGCCAAATTGGGCACTCCAGATAAATCCAATTGTCTTGCGAGAAACTTTAGATCAGGTTGTGCTCTTTCTGCTCATTTTTCTGTTCTTGACTATTTGTCTCCTATTAGTGGCAGTTCTATTTGGTCTTATGGACCCACAATTGTTTCGACTATTGGTATACGACTTTGGAAGGTGAAAATTCTTTTTGAGGTATTTTATGTCTAGCTAATGACTATAAATTTAGCATTTACTGGGAGGCTCTCGCGTTCTTGTGATACGGTAATATCCTTCCTTATTTCTTTTCCATCCAGTGGTAACATTTTCTCCTTGTATGTGCTTTAATTTCATAAGTAGAAACATTGAGGACAATGTTAGATTTAAGTTTGGGGGTAGGGAAGAAACACTTTTTGGCTTTTAGTTGCAATAAATAAACTCCAGAGCTTAGAAATTATGCCTATTGAGGATTGCACTAACTAATCTAACTGGATGGAAGCATTTTGGTTGTAGGAGTTGAAGAACCAATCTGATTAGATGGAAACATCTAGAAGAGTCTATTCATAAAAGCACAGAGCTCAGGTGTTAGAAATAACATGATAGTTTCACCATATCTCGTTGAGTCCTTTTCACTTCTATTTTTATTTTATTTTGTTTTTAAAATATGTTTCTCTAAGTGATAGGTGGGGCCCACGATTCAAGTTGTTACCAATGCTTTGGTGAATTAGAGTGATTGAGATACCATGAAAAAAAAAAAAGTTGAAAAAGAAAAAGAGATGAAAAAAAAATGGTAGTTATCAAAAAAAAATGAGACCAGACCATTTGACCAAAAGGAATAAATTCAATAAAGTCGACCACTGGTACCCTTGTATATGCCAGTTGTGTTGACCTAGAGTTAGGTTATCCACCACTGGTACCCTTGTATATGCCAGTGTGTTGATATTAGTCAGACTAGTATCTCAATCCATTAGGATAGGTTCATTTTGGCGGAGGCCTTCAGACAGATATGGGAAACGTCGTTCACTTAGTAAACATCAAAACCATCTATGTTTTTCTATATCAATCTTCTTAATCTTTCCATGTGATTAGTTTGACTCCGAATATGATGTCCATAGTGCAACTATCTGAGTAGAGCTCTGTCACTTTATATGAATTTTAGTATGCTTGAGTGCAAACTCGTGTACAACAATTGGATTTTCTCATCAAGGTACTTCTTCCTGTAGTCAATAAGTATGCCAACCAAGGATATTCTTTAGTGCCTTCCAAGGTTCTGCGTAGATAGCTAAGATCTGGAGTATTAAGGTTTTGTGGGTACACCTCTGGTAAACCCTCCGGAGACAACACTCCGCCACTAGGGCCACCTAGTGGTTTAACGGCTTACTGCACGTGTTAAGTGTAGTCATTTTATTTTAGATTAGATTTGCTCGAGGACTAGCAAATAATAAGTTTGGGGGTATTTGATAGACGCATTTATGTGTCTAATATAGGTCATTTGTATATATTGTTAGTGCTCGATATCGTACTTATTTGGTTATTTTATTTATTTGTAGGTGTTTTTGGAAGAATAAGGCTTTGTGGCGAAATTGGCTAAAAATGCGGCATTTGGACCTCCGTTGATAACGTGCCGGAAGCGCCCCAGAATTGTACCGGAAGTACCCAAGGAATATCCCGGAGGAACCCCGAAAAAAGTGCGGAAAATGTCCCAGAGAAATCACTATACGGACCCTCGATTTTGGATAAGGGGTAACCTAATTACTAAGGGGTGACCTATTTCCAGGTAGCTGCTAAAGGGAGAACATCACAGGATAAGGGCACCCACCTTCTTCACGTTTTGAATTGGAAAATTGGCGGGAAGTTCACTGGCAGATTGATAATCGAATTTTGATGGAGTTTTAACGAGATTCAATCGCCGAAATCAGTTGGGATGGACTTGGATGGACTAAACAGGCCTAGTACAATCGATTGGAACCAACCAATTGGGCTGGAATGGCCGAGAGAGGGTTTCAAAGTTTCCAACAGAGAGACGTGTTATCTGTTGGGTTTTTAGAATATTTTTGAGAGATTTCTGGAGGACTTTGACGCTGGATTAACATGTACATGGTCCTATTCAAGATTATGGAAGAGTTTGGTAGCTATTTTATATCCAACAGCACGTGAAAAAGCTCAACAGAAGCGATTATCGTTTCAACTGCATGAGAAGAAGAAAAAGAATAATCGCATATTTAGTCGAGATTTATGGATCTGTTGGGATATATAAGTGTTGGTTTACATCAAAGAAAAGTTTGGAAAACCTTAGGAGAGAGTTTAGAGTCGATGAGAGCCTAGGAGAAGCAATTATAGAGGAGACAGCGCTGCTGCTGCTGCTGCCATTAAAGCTTCTGAAGAACACGAAGAACAGACTCGCAGAGTCCGTCGTTCTTCAGCAGACTTATTTTCAATACCACTGTTGTTGTTTCACAGCAGTAGATAGTAATCGTTTACAACAGTCTTAAATTACCATACTCTTTTGTAACATTGACCCCTTTGTAACGGTGACGCTGTAACACTTTCACAGCGTTACAATTTCCTGTTTCATCTTATACATCAATAAAAACACCTATTTTAGCCATGAATTTATCTTGTGAGTGTGTTTTTGGGATGAGGAGCTAAACCCCTTAGCCAAGGCGACGGAGGAAGCCATTGGTCCTTATTTATGGTATAATTCTAACTTTATTATTTATTTGCAATATTATTACATGATTATTTGCATGGAATTCTTAATGGAAAATTGATTTTTATTGAATAATTGTGATTCATTTTGATGGAGCATGCTTAGTTTAAGACTCTTGATGTTTCATGCTTGGTGTTTACATTTATTACTTAAAAAGTCTACAAAAGGCATAATATTAGAATCACTCTAAAAGAAAAATTGCATGAATATTAATTATTAGAATTAATCAAATAATGGATCAATGGTGGAATCCAAGTCTTGGTGTTTTTCTCTAAAGGTTTGAACTATTTTATTTATTTGCGTGTTTAATTTAAATCTAGAAAAATTGTTTTCTTCACAAGTCTGATACGAATCCTTTTTACCACTATCTCTACAACCATTTGAAAATACATCAGGGGGGGATACATATCACCATAGTATTGTTGTCGAATTTGTGATACAATTGAACTTTGATGTTGTGTAATAATACTATGACACTGTGTAACAATGATTGAGAACTCTTGTTTCCTCGTTGTTATAGCTACGGATTTTCAACAACGATGATGCTAAACTTACAAACTTTGGAATCATTGGAGTACTTGGAAGTGACGAAGATTTCGAGTAATGTTGAAGAACCAAGGAGATCCTGCATGTGGAAGAGAAGCTACAAAAGTTTATTTATTTATTTTGTATTCCATATGTATTGATAGTCTTTCACTAAAATTGACAAAGTGGGAGATTGTTAGAGCACTGCTCGGTCGAACTCGCAAGCGTTGCTATCTCAAGCTTGTTGTCGAGTTTAGTTGCCAAAACTATAAGTCTTGATTTCTAGTCTACTAATAGATAAGTTTCGGACTAGGATAGAAAGTGTTGTTGAGCTCTAGACTCCATGGCGATCATCATACAAAGACGAAGAACTACTCAAGGAACTGGTGGAACTTCATCGACTAAAATGTATGTGGTGACTCGAACTTATCTATCACTCAAAAGTCTATCTACTATATCTCCTATCTTGAGACAAAAATCGTATTGTTATATAGACTATGATTATACACATTTGCTATTTCGAGGCGAGTTTAACTCGCCTATATATTTCTCGAAATATGTGTTGGAAAGCTTTCGCTTTGGCCAAGTTCATCTTTACTAGTGACGAAAGTCATATTAGTTTCAATTACTTGAAAATCGCTTTGACGAAAAATAGATTGTGAACAACAACTATATAACGTTCTCTAAGAATGTTTCAATGATTGAAATGAGAGTTTAGAATATAAACTTGAAAGGATATAAACATTGTGTGATAAATCATACGTGTGTAAGTCCTTATTCCTTGAACCAAAGTATGCGTACTTTGCTGCTCAGGAAAACCGGAACTGAAGTCCGCGTACCAGTACGCGCACTGTCAGAAGTTCACATCCCGTGAATTTCTGCCGGAGTTTGTGGACTGAAAACAAACTTATTCTGGGTACTTAAGTCTGCATATCAGTATGCGTACTTAAGTGGGTTAGTTTCTAAAAACGATTATTCGTGAACTTAAACTTATATAAACTAAGGAATGCATATTTGCAAACCGTGGCTATAAAGTTCATGAATTGGCTCGAGTGAGTCAAATCATTTTTTCTTCTATTGTGTCTTGTATACTTCGATGAGATCTAAGCAATTGAATAACTCTCTAACTAGTTCATTTGAGTCATTTGAACTAGTTATGGTAAAAAAGAATAAGGTTGATATGAAAGTGCTCATATGGCTAACCGTTTGGTTAACTACTGTTGAACCAAATAAGTGTACATGTTTGGGTACGGTTACACAAACCTAAATAAACGTGCATTTCATTTGTGTGTAACAAGTTAATTTCGATCTAACGGTTGAAAGATATTAGCTTGAATATAATCAGGATTTCATCTAACGATGAATATTGAATGCTTTGTTACCAAGGTAAGTTAGATTGCAAACCATGATTTGAAAGACTATATAAAGGAGAACTCTTGCAACTTGGAAACCTAATCCCCACACCTCCTGTGTGATACTAGTTGTATTAGATAGAGTCGATTCTCCTTTAAGAGGTTTCTATTGAAACCCTGTAGGTTAATGACTTGAAGACTTCATTGGGATTGTGAAGCCAGACCGATACTACTTCTCTTGTAGTTGTTTGATCTGATCTTGTTGTTTCTATCGTATTAAGTAAAATCCTAAGATTGACTTGAGATTTATTTCTCCGATAGGCAAGATATAAAAGAAGTCACAAACGTCTTCGTCTCATCGTTTGTGATTCCGCAGTATCTTCTTTCGCTAGTCGATTAAGATTATTGTGAGGTGATTGATAATTCTAGGTCGTTCTTCGGGAATATAAGTCTGGGTTATCAATTGGTTCTTGTTCACCTTGATTTATCAAAAGAAGGAACAAAAACCCGTAGGTATTTCTGTGGGAGACAGATTTATCTATTGCCGTAGAATTTTCTGTGTGATACAGATTTGTTTATTAAAGTCTTCGACTTTGGGTCGTATCAACTCTTAGTTGTGGGTGATATCAGCTAAGGGAATCAAGTGCGTAGTATCCTACTGGGATCAGAGACATAAGGAGCGCAACTGTACCTTGGATCAGTTTCAGATTGATTAGGGTTCAATTACATTCCAAACCGAAGGTAGTTTGTAGTAGGCTAGTGTTTGTAGCGTCTTAATACAGTGTGTGTTCAATCTGGACTAGATCCCGGGGTTTTTCTGCATTTGCGGTTTCCTCGTTAACAAAACTTCTGGTGTCTGTGTTATTTATTTTTCGCATTATATTTTGTTATATAATTGAAATATCACAGATTGTGCGTAAATCAATCAATTGGGATCCAACCTTTGGTTGTTGATTGAAATTGATTGATACTTGAGCATTGGTCTTTGGTACCATTCAAGTGATTTCTCTTGTATTCAATTAGACTCGCAGATTTCTATTTGCTTGAGTAAGTATTGAATCGATAAAGAGAGATATAAATCTTTGATATACTTTTATTAAGATTGAGTTTGACTGTCTAGTTGATTCTCTTAAAAGTATATTGGAGTTAGTCCATACAGATTGCTAAGCGAAATATTGGGTGTGGTTGTTAGACCCCAGCTTTTTCAGAAAGTTTGCAGAAACCCAACACTCATAAGCTTACTCCACAACTAAGCTTCAAATTCAACACACTAAAAAAAAACCCTTCTTCAATCATATGCCCAAGGTACATATGCAAAAAACTGTGCCGACTTCATCTTCAGTTGGTTTTTTTCAGATAGAACAGGAAACTACAACTTGACCACACAATATCTCCATATAGGAAATCCAGTTTACCGCGTTTCTTCAATCAATCATCAATAATGAAATATTCTTGTAGCCACTTGCTTTAGTACTCATTGTGAAATCAAACTATTTAACCAGAAATTATCAAACCTCCACTATTGTTCTCACAACACTAAGACATTCAACAGTCGATAATTCTCACATGAAACCTACTAATAGTTTTCTGCAATCCACGTTACACCATGCAAATGAGGCCAACTTGAGTTAACTTCTTATTCAAATCCTTCGAATATGTTAAGGACAACATGATCGAACTAACGACAACCGGTAACATTCACAATTTTTTCCCTTGGTACACTATCTTAAGGATTTTTGACGAATTCACTTTTGCATCTTTACCTCTTCCTACGTCCGAACCATTCAAATTGTACTTAAAACACAATACTCTTTCTTCCTTTCAACTTGGTTTTCAAAGTAACACAATCAAATGGAATAACCAACAAGATATTCCCAAATATTCCACAAAAGTCTCAAACAAACGAGGAACAATCAAACTATTTTATCAAACTAGTTAATTAGGTTATGTAATTACTTACCCGAAGTTATAAAAAATGCATAGGTTTTATGCTCCAAGACGTATACCAATGTTAAAATCCTACCTTCAAGTAGAGATTAAACTTCAAAAGTGTGTCAATCAACATTCAACGAATGTTAAACACTTCAAATGCATTACTTCAAGAATAATTAATACTTCAAACGATGGTTGTCAAACTAGAAAATCCACCTCATCAACTCGATGTAATTCAAAAGACCTTGCCTCCAATATTCTACGTATGAGGCTATATAATATGAAACCAAAAGTAACTATAGTTTTCAAATCGACATTACTTGATTTTATAGCAGGTGTATCGATGCATCTTCTTCTAGGCTTTATTTCAATCTCAAAGTATTTCTTCTTCCACAAATCCTCTGTTAATTCATCGTACCATATACTTCCAAGTTTCGTATTCATAAGGTTGTTTATGATATTTAATCTTCCATAAATTACGACAACAACTTTCAAAAAGTTCACAAGTTTTGCTGAAAAATAGTTTTACTCTACCATGTTTTCTGGATGAACTATTTCAACCTTACACCATATTCTAAAAATGTCACCAATCTTCACCACATTTCTTGGAATTGTCACGATTCTTCAACCATTGTTTAAGGCAAAAACGTAACCTCGTCTTTGTGTTCTTCTTAAAATTTGATATCTTCACACACTGTTTCTGACCTAATTTAAACAAGGAAATCCTAGATTTGAAGAATATATCCTAAGCTCTGATACCAGTTTCTTGTGTCGAGAGGTACATACTGTTCTTCAAGGCATTCCAGGATCTGACATATATCAGAAATAGAAATTAAACATTCAACGCAAGCTAATGCACATAGAACATAAAAGACCAGAAATTTAATGTGGTTCTGCAGTGTGCCTACACCCCCGGTCTTTCAAATTCACTTCATCCATAATTAGAGAATACACTACATAATTGGCACTCAATACACCTGCTTCTTCACAATTTTCAACTCACCTTCATCTCTCACACAACTCTCCTAGTCCTAAAACTATGAGAGGATCTAAATCTTTCTAACAGAGAGATTACTTCTCTTCTTTGTGAGGAGACAAATTCCTACAACCTAAAAGACAAGATTAATTTAGATGATGTAAAAACCTATAACCTAAGATGTATGCCTCTATTTATAGGCATAATAGGGTGATTACCTGGGAAGCAAGTTCTATATCGATTAGGAAACAAAGTTCTACTTCAACTTAGGAAACCTAAACTAGCTAAGAACAGGAAAAAAAAATCATATTTAGATAGGATTCTAAACACATTGATAGGCACATTTTTGTGTCTTATATAATCTCAATTGTATATATTATTAGTGCTCGATTTTATATTTATTATCGCTTTTTATGTCCCTGTAGGTATTTTTGGAGAAATAAGCTTTTGCGGCGAAATTGGCTAAAAAAGTGGTTTTTGCGCTCTTCAGAGAAAATTACTATACGGACTCTCACTTTGGATAAGGGGTAACCTAATTACTAAGGGGTAACTCATTTCCAGGCATCTGCTAAAGGGAGACCAACACAGGATAGGTGGAGGTCACTTTCTTCTCAAATTCGAATGAAATTTTGGCGGGAAAAATATCCAGCAAAGAACCAAACTTTGGGTTGGATTTCGAAGGTGTTTTAGAGAGATTCAATCGCTGTAATTTGTTGGGATGGACGTGATTGAGCATAACAGGCTTGGTATGTGCACTGGAATCGATCAAATTTGGCTGGATAATCCAGAAAAAGGAAACAAAGTTTGAGTTTTGCACGGAAACTTTGTGGAATTACTTTAGGAATTCCAGGGAGACTAAAGGCGTGATATTGTTTCCTAAGGTGATATTCTATCTAAGGAAGAGTTTCGCATGGTTTGGAAGTCTTAGAAACGCTTAAGGAAATCGGCAGAAAAGATTATTGTCGTGGCTTGCACGAAAAGAAAAAGAGAGAATTAATCGCTATTTTTAGGTTTCTGAGTAGTATAAAAGGTGTGTTCGAGTCCCAGGGAAGGTTACGAGGTCATTGGAGCAGTCGAACAGTTTGGGGAAGTTTAGAACACCACAGAGTCGAGAATCGAAGTTGCAGGAAGTCGAGTTCTGCTGCTGCTGCTGAAGAACACGAAGAACATAAGGTTGTAAAGAACAGTCGTCTCTTAGGGTCTTAAATTTCAAATCCTGTAACAGCCCATTAGTAACAATTATTTCAGTTTGCTACAATTCCTTATAACGATCGATCTGTAATAATTATAACTGTTACGATTAAGCTACTTTCATTCTTTTCTCACATACCTTCAATAAAAACACCTTTTGAGCCATGAGATATTATTTTGAGTGTCTTTTCACCATGAAGAGATAAACCCCAACACTGGGATGACGGAGGAAGCCTAATATCATACTTGAGTAGTTATGTTTAATTCTTATATGACTTTTGCACTAATTAAAATTGAATTATGATTTTGATTAATTAGTTGTCATCTCGTTTGATGGGTCATGCTTGCTTAGATATTTTGATGTCCCATGCTTAGGATTTACAACTAAAGTTTTGAGAATCTACCTTGGAAAAAATAAGAGTCCATGTCTTTATTAATCTATAATTGTTAAAAGAATTAACATTTGAACCTTATGTTGTGAGTTTGGTGGAATCCTAAGTCCCAGTTTCTCCTGATACTGCTACCATATTTTTGTATATATTTATTAGAATTAGTATTTAAGTCTAGAATCAAGTCTACACAAGTCCGAGTTGAACGAACTTTATTTACCACTTGAAAAACTACATCACACATGTCAAAACTGATTTAAGAAATCAATTAGTTATTTCCTATAAATCGATTCAACATCTAACACTACCGACCTACACAAAATTCTTAATTTGTTTCTTATTATGTTCTAGATTTCCTAATTCATCCTATCAACTCTATAAAAATGAATTTTGTGTGAATGTAAATCATTTAATTTATCTCTAGTAATTAGTGTCGGAGAAAGAAAGTGCTATGAAGGAGACTAAAAAAAAGTATAATAAAATATGGGGACTAAGCTAATACTTGGTGGACTAGACACTAAATATATAATAAACTGGAGGGTATTTGTATTGTAATTTATAAACTAGAATGTGTTTTTTTTATTCATTTTTTCTGTAGGTAGGGTGGGGAAGGCTCCGCTACAGTCAAATATGGATAAACAATTAGGGATGCACATACTCCGGTACGGTCCGGTTCTCTTATGAAACTGGTACCTGTACTTGGTGTTGGACGGTACCTCTTTTTGAGGACCGGTACATGTACCTGTACCTGGTGTTGTACCGGTCCTCCGGTACCGGTCAGGTACAAGTCCGGTACCAGGTTTTTACCTATTAGCTATTACAGTTTCAAATCAAAAAGAAAAAAACTTCATAAGTTCTTCCATACTATGACAGGAACCCTATATTAGCTATTACAGTTTCAAATCAAAAAGAAAAAAAATTCATAAGTTCTTCCATACTATGACAGGAACCCTACCTTTAACAATACAACCCATACAAATACAAATATACAATGATTTAATGACTCACAGAAACTTCAATTTGACATAAACCCACCCTAACTTTACCAATATTTTGTACAATGATTCAATGACTCACACAAAAACTTCATCAAAGTAAACAAAGATTCAAAATTAATTATAAAATTAGATTCATTCATTCACCACTACCAATACCCAAATTACAAACTGAAACACCATTAAAACACCATTCCTGAAACACCATCAGCAATAATCATCTCTTCCAATTCTTCTAATCCTAAATTGAATCTTCTCAAATCGAACCACTAATACATCATCAATTCAAACCCGTTCTTCAGAATACTCTAACATTCCTTTGTTATCTTCAATTTTATCGATTTTCCATTAACAACAACTTCCTTCAAAACCCTAACTTTCAATTCCAGAAACCCTAAAACAATCCAACTAAGATTCAAACATGCAAGTACCCAATCTCTGCAATTGTCACTGTAAACAATCAGACAAGAATTTAGGAACAATCAAAAAAATCAATATCAAATAAATCCTAAATAAGATTCAAACATATGCAATTAAACATATTAATTAAACATGCGATCAATTTTTAAGAACCCTAAGTTAATCAAATCGAACTCAGTTAGAGTTTTAAGAACCCTAAATCGATTTTGGGTTCTTGACTGAAGAATAAGGTAGAAGAAGAGGAGGAATTAGGTGTTCTGATGATAGTGTGGGTGTTGTTCTTGAGCGAAGATGGGAAAGATTTGTTGAATCAAAGGTTAAAATTGATGAATGAATGAAGGTTGCTCTTTAGGGAAGCAAAAAAGAAGAGAGAGAAAAAAAAAAGAAAAAAAAATGACGAGAGAAAGAGTAACTCTCGAAGATATAATAGATTCTCTAAACCTAGGATATACCCCCAAACTTATTATTTGCTAGTCCTCGAGCAAATCTAATCTAGAAAGTAAAATGACTACACTTAGCACGTGCAGCAAGCCGTTAAACCACTAGGTGGCCCTAGTGGCGGAGTGTTGTCTCCGGAGGGTTTACGAGAGGTGTACCCACAAAACCTTTATACTCCAGACCCTATCTATCTACAACGAACCTTGGAAGGCACTAAAGAATCTCCTTGGTTGGCATACTTATCGACTACAAGAGGAAGTACCCTGATGCGAAATTCCAATTGATGTACACGAGTTTGCACTCAAGCATACTAAAATTCATATATAAGTGACAGAGCTCTACTCAGATAGTTGCACTATGGACATCATATTCGGAGTCAAACTAATCACATGGAAAGATTAAGAGATGGATATAGAAAAACATAGATGGTTTTGATGTTTACTAAGTGAACGGCGTTTCCCATATCTGTCTGAAGGCCACTGCCAGAATGAACCTATCCTAATGGACTGAGATACCGGTCTGACTAATATCAACACAACTGGCATATACAAGGGAACCAGTGGTTAATAACTTAAATCTATATCAACAAACTGGCAAATACAAGGGAACCAGCAGTTGAATACACAGAACAATAACCATTTTTTATTTTTTTTTTTATTATTTTTTTTTTTAACTTAACAGCATGAATAGATCTTTTTGATCCAAGCGCATGCTTCTTGTCAGCAGATTACACGATAGTTCCCACGGGTCCTGCATTCCACGCTTGCTTAGGCGATGGAAACAGGGAGAACACACGCATATTGCTATCCAAGTGTTAATACTTATTCTGATTGGTCTAACTGGTCCGGTCATTTTTTTTTTTTTTAGTAACTCAGTCACTCTAATTCACTCTAGCAGTGGTAACAACTTGAATCGTGTGCCCCACCTAATCACTTAGAGAAACATAGTTTCAAATGAAAAAATAAAAAAGAAATGAAAAGGACTCAACGAGATATGGTGCAACTATCATGTTATTTATAACACCTGAGCTCTGTGCTTTTATGAATAGACTCTTTCGATGTTTCCATCTAATCAGATTGGTTCCTCAACTCCTATAACAAAGATGTTCCCATCCACTTAGATTGGTTAGTGCAAACCTTAATACGCATAAATTTCTAGGCTCTGGAGTTTATTTATTGCAACTAAAAAGTTTCTCCCATACCCCCAAACTTAAATCTAACATTGTCCTCAATGTTCTAAAGATGAAACTAAAAGCATGAACAAGGAGAAACTGTTACCATTTGAAGCGGAAGAGTTAAGGAAAGATATTACCGTGTTTCATGAGCATGGGATACCTCCCAAGAAGTGTTAAGTTTAAAGTCTTCAGCCAGACTTAGGAAAGGGTTAGTCAACTCGAACCATAAAATAACAGTCGAAATAACTGTGGGTCTTCAAAACTAAATAGAGATGACCATAGGAAACTGCAATGAACCAAGAAAGTGAACAATACTAGCACGCCCTTACTTAGTTTCCTGATTAAGAAATTTATATCTAATTGTGGTTCAGGTTCAGGTTCTATGAAAGGGTCTAAATAGAAAATTTTCATTGGCTGCGTTTCTTCATAGGTGGGATCTGAATCATTAGGTCCTAGAGTCTGGAAAAACTCAAATATGATCTTAGAAGCGCACAATAATAACCTAAATAACTGAGGATCCTCTAAGTCAATAATATTTGACTTACATAATTGACCAAAATGAGAGTAGTGGTCATTCTTAAGAAAATGTGTCGATTCTAATTTCCTAAAGCATTTAGGTTTAGTCTCACAACTTAATATTCAACACATTTGAAATATAAACGTTCCCACATTTGGAAGAAAACTATTTGGCGGGAAAACAAAGTCAATCTGGGTATCATAGCCTGGGAAAACCACATCAACCAGAGGATGGGTTTCTAACGACTGAACTTCTTCCTGGACATCATTAGGTTCGGGAAAACGAGTATGAAGGTAATCTTGCAAAATGGTCGAGGCAGAGATATCAAGTCCTAAGTGTTGGGGACTTTCTGAGAGTTAAAGGTAAGGCACTAGGAAAGTGATAATCACCCCAAAACTTAGAGTTATCAGTGTCTCTAGATAGACCTCTAATTATTTCTTGAATTTCCGTATCTTCAGAGTCCTTAAAATATTCGAGAGATTCTTCTAAGTTATTATCAGGTAGTGCATCTTTACTCATCTCTACGGGTCTATCTTCTTCTTCCAAGACTATTGTTTCTAAGTCGCTAGACTCTAAAACAGTATTTTCGAAATGAACCCGTTCCTCTAAACCAATATCGGCTTCGTAATCAAAAGGAAAAATTACATCGTCTAAAACGGTGGTATCCCTAATCAAATCCTCGTCCTTTTGAATAGGTGAATAATCATAAAAATTATTTGGATTACTAGACTCCTGATCACTATGCCTACATATTTCAGATTCTTCACTACTGCTATCATCATCATCATAGTACGAAGATGATTGAACCTTATCTAAATAAGTAGTGTCTTTTATTCTAACCTCGTCCTCTAGATTAGGAAAATATTCACTATTTACATCAAGGGTAAAATTGGAAACACTATTCTGGAAATTTAGATCTTTTAGAGAAGTTATATTCTAGGTCTCTAACAAAAGCTTTTGGTCCGACTCACATGAATTCCTGACGTAATCTAGGAAATCAGGTAAAGAAAGTTCACTCATTACATTATTTTCGTCCATAACTAAGTTACTCATTTCAGCGAACTTACGTGCTGTCTCAGCTAACTTACGTGTCGACTCAAGTAAAGAGGAATTAGCAGAATTTTTCTCGTATGACTGATGGTTGTGAGGATAGTGATTGGGCTCACCATGGTATGAACCATAACCTTGAAAAGTTTGGTGTTCCCAACCACTATTCCCACCATGGTAATAAAACTGATGATGTCCATATTCAAATTCAGGTCGATATTCATTGTATTGGCTTCTATCATACCAGCTCGACATTCTTAATTGCAAGGGAATTCTACACAATCACAAACAAGGCTGACTCGACCAAATCAAACCTTTAAAATCTAGCAAACAAAAAGCATGATGGCTCCACTTAGATTGTTTCTAGACCAGCTTCTATCTTTAGAAAGGGAATTCCTTACAATTTAAGCAAACCCCTCTGGAATCAATCCGATTCAAAGTAAGTTGAATTGAGGCGAGGGAAGCTCAGTGGAGCTTTGATACCCAAGGCCTCACCGCTATCACAAGGCGGCGCATTCACGCATTCAACTCACAGAAACCATCATGAACTTTGGAGTGTGCTTAAAGAGCAACCAATATTTTTTGAACGAGTTTCCTATTAAGCTCGTTACCCTATCGGTCTCGTTCTATTCCAAATTTTAAAGATTGGGTTCGCGTTAGGTTTCGTTTTCCTAAGGCGGGCAAGAAGGGAGCGGTGATGAAATCCGAACCCTTATCTTGTATTGGCCAGGCCTTGCCCTTTACTAGGAATTTAAAAACAGTCCAAATTCGTCCTCAATCAATTAATCACCTTAAGGAATACAGTAAACCCGCTGACAGGAGATTCGCGAGTGTTTCGATGGACTTACCTCCCGTACCAGACGGGGGATGAACCGTTGAAGTCGACTCGGACCACGACTCCTATGTCATGTACGAACCCGAGGGGCTGAGACGATATTGTAATCGTCGTCCTTCCCTGCACACAGTTTATATACTTCTTTTTAATAATAATACCCTTCTGTAGGGTTAAAAAAAAGAATAAAGTCCAATTGTCCAGAATAAAGTCCAAATAAAAAGTCCAAAAATTACAAAAATTATGAAAAATAAAGCCTATTTACAAATTCTAAAAAAAAAAAAAGCTATATACAAAAAAAAAATAATAAAAAAAAATTAAATCCTAAAAAAAATTATGTCTTTTTTTTCTTCTCTTTTAGCTTTTAGCTTTAAGCTTTTTGTTCCCAAGTCCTTAGTATTCCACTTCGAACCTGTAAATTAAAGACACAAAAAGAAACGTAAAAAAGAACAAATAATAGTAAAAGAAAAATAATAAAAACCTAAATATTCTACCTAAGCACAAATCCGCGTCGGCGGCGCCAAAATGATTATTGATTTTCTGGGGTTGTAGTAATTAGGATTCCGTTCAGACTTGTGAAGGAAATGAAATTTTTAGATTTAATAAAAATATATACAAAAATATTGACAAATTGGTAGAGAGGTACTGGGAATAGGATTCCGCCAAATTCATTTCTTAAGGTTCAAATAATAATTCTTTTATCAATAATAGCTCGAAAAATATATTAAATATATCGTCTCTAATTTATTGCCAAGATAGATCTCAAAATATTAGGTGTAAATGTTAAGCATGGGACATCAAATCACCTAAGCTAAGCATTCCCATCTAATCAAATAACACCCAATTTAATCAAATCATAGTTCAATTAAAATTAATGCAAAAGTCATGAAAAGAATTAATAAAATTACCCATGTGTGAAGCTCGGCCTCCTCCGTCGTCCCAATGTTGGGGTTTAACTCATCATAGTAAAAATGCTTTCAAAATAATTTATTATGGCTCAAAAATGGTTTACAAATGATGAGAATATGAGAAATACAATAAAACCAGAGACCTACGACCCTCAGTGATAAAATAAGACTGCTGCCGCTGTGTCGCAAACGCTGTGGAAAATAAGACTGCCTGATGTACGACCCACAGGTTTGAGTCGTTATTACTGTGAAAAAACGACTGTTGTTGCGGGTCCGTTCTTCGTATTCTTCATCAGCAGCAGTAGCAGCAACAGAGTTTCATCAACTCTTGATTTCTGCTTCTCTGGACCTCCTCTCGACCCCAAACTCTCGACAACCTTCTATGCTAACCCAGGAGTTATATTTATACACCTTTGGACCAAGAATAACTTCTCATTAATCCAAAAATTCTTCCCATTACTCGGCAGTGAATGAAAATATTCCCGATATCTTTTTTCTTTAATTCTCTGATTTGTTACGGATTGTTCCCTGTTTTATCTCTTCTCACGCGTCATCCTTGAGCTGTAGGTATTGTTTCCAGCCAATAGAATCAACCCATGCACGTCTCTTCCATCCAAGAATTCCAAGAATAGAATATTTTTCCTATTTTAGAATATCTTCCCTGATTTGATTACCACCGGTTATTTAACCAATTTTGACCGAATCCAACACCCGTACCAGCTCTATCTAGGCCCTAGGAACAAACCCATTTAATTTGGGCCATTAAATCTCATTGGAACACCTTCAAATCCTCAACCCTAGTCACGGCAGTTCAAGAACAATTTTTCCCGCCAATTTTTGGTTTTTGAATTTGGGAAGAAGATGTCCTCCCCCTAACCAGAACGGGGCTGCGAATAGCAGTTGCCTTGGGGTGACCTGGGGGTGCCCCTTAGTAATTAGGTTACCCCTTATCCAAAAGCGATAGTCCGAATAACACTTGTCCTCCGGGGTGCCAAAATCAACTTTTCGAGCCGAATTTTCCAAAAATGTTTATTTCCTAAAAATACATAAAAACACAATATTAGTACAAAAATAGAGTTCCAACAATACGGACATTGAGGATAAATTAGACACAAAAATGTGTCTATCAATAGACGGATAAGATTAGAATAAAAAAATCTCAACGGATTATATCAACCGGTACTTATGGTCCGGTTCCAGTCCGGTCCCCCCAAAGAACCGGTCCCTATACCGGTCTATCCCGGTTCTCAACTTCCAGTACCGATCCCTGTACCGGCTACACCGGTTCCAGTCCGGTCCAGATCATGTCAACCGGTTCTTGTGCAGCCCTATAAATAATCCTATATATATGTTTATGGCACAGCACAACACGTTAAAATTCGAGCACGACACAACACATCATGTGACCTGGCACAACACGGGCATAACACGTTATCCTAGTGTGTTGTGCTGCACATCGGCATAGCACGTGTAAGCACGCGGCACAGCACGACACGTGAGGAAAGCGCGCCAAATCATGCATAAAATACAACACAATATATCACATTTTATGCATATTTTACAAAAACGTCTTTGTTTTAGCCAGTTTTTGACATTTTATTTTCGTTATGCAGATTAATTTCTATAATAATACATATACTAACTAAAATATCTAAAAAATGTTTACTATGGAAGACATAAAATAAGTGGGCTAGCACAACACAGCACAACAGATCATTTTTCTGGCACAACACAGCACATCATGCCATTTAGTACGACACAACACATCACGTCTAAATCTCTTGCACATCCCAGCACAACTCGTAGCACACTACACACGTGACTTCGTGGGCTGGGATGTGCCGGGCCGGCACGTTTTACACCTCTATGTACAGGGCATTGATTTACGTAATATCAGTCATGGTGTATCATTTTTTTATTTTTTTTTCTATTGTGAAAAATCTATACCAAATTATTGTGTACGAGTCCCTAATGACATTTCAAAAATTAAAAGACAAAAAATTGGTTCTCACTCCAGCAACTGGTTTGATCATGGTATTCAGTTTGACTTGGGTTTGTATTTTCCTTGATGGATTTTTGTGTCACAAAAATTATCAACTGTCGGTTTGTATGGGAGGATTGTTTTTCATTCAACAGAAAAAGTATGGCCAATTAGGAAACTTGAATTGGCATGTGATTGTTATGAAGTTCATCTATAAGACAAGGTCTAAATTTTTCTACTGCAGTATTAGGAACTAAACAATATGGATATGTGGAAAGACTGAGTTCTATATTCAACAAAGGAACAACAAAACCCAGAGATATTGGAGGAAACTGTGAAATGAAGTACTCAAAAGATTTGATTAAGCGGTCTCTGTTGGAACTAATGTCGAATCTAAGTTATCTGATTAATGAGTCTGAGAGCTCCCTGTAATTACTGGTAATTACATCTTTCCGCTTAATTGAATTTTTGACCAAGCTAAAAAAAAGTTATCTGATTTCCATCAACAATCAATGCACTATTTTTAACACCTACAACCTTTTGTTTGGTTCACTTCACTCAAATTCTAAGCTATCTAAATTCTCAATTTTTATGGACAAAATATGGTTTGAAATTTTCTTTCAAAGGGAAATTATCTTTTATTAGCCGTTAACTAATCTAAGAAAAAAGCATGCATTTGACACTTACAAATCAAAATCAAAATCATCAAATTCATTGCCTTTCGATCGAGCCTATAATAATATATGAGAGAGAGAGAGAGATAAGAGAGAGATGGCATCGAGCACGAACAGATTCGGCCTCGTACTGTTGATCTTGGTTGCATCGACGACCTTCTTTCCGGGCAAAGCTCAGGCAGATTATTGGAGTTGCATGTATAACTGTCATGCAGGTTATTTACTTTGCTGCCAGTATTGTTTCTCGGAGTCCATTGGCATGAAGGGCCATCCCAAGTCAGATGAAATGAGTACTGAATAACTTTATTTTTTCTTCTTCTTAACATTTAATTCAGTGTTGTAGAAAGTTCCCCCTCAACCCACCGTCTATGTGCAGGGTGGGTTTTGGGAATGTGTCTAATCCACCTCAAGGGGGAGGGCAGACCGCAAAACTGAACACACGGTCAATCAAGCATTTCGTTTTTTTTATATGCTTCAAATTTATTTATTTTTTGCTTTTCAATGTTGGATCTTTCAATACGTTCACTCCGTTAATCAAATGATCACAGAATTTTCTTGTAGGTGGAGTAAACAGCGTGGCACCTTCGAAACACTACGCACCACCACCATTGGTGCCAGGTGGGGAGAAGCATCCGTAACATTCACATCCGAAACATTACAAAAGCTGGAAGCATCGAATCGAAACACTTCAAACATGCTCACCATTAAAAGCACAGAAACGATGGTCTCTCTTATATCTGGTGTTCTCTCTCTCTTCTATCTTGTGTCTCCATTATTCACGCAATCTAAATACCCAATTGGTTATGGTTGTAACGTACGTGCACTGAAATATCGAGGTCAATCTTAACAACACTGGTTTTCTATTGTTAAAAACGTAACGAAACAGACCATCTAGCTTAAAATGACCTTGGGTTGATTGATCTTAACACCATTTGTTAAATCAGTAATACTACATTTTGTGCCCGTGCTACGCACTGGGCGGACCGGAAAACCATCCATCATCATTTATTTATTTTTCATTTGGTATCTTGTGATTTGGTGTGGCTCGGCTTTACCTTGTCCAATCCCCATATATGCTTGGCTTCGCCTCGTCCCGTCCTGTTTCGTGCTTAGGAATTCTAATCTGGTGTGGCTCGAATTCGCCTCGCCCCGCCGCTTACCATTTTTACTTGGTATGGCTCGGTTTCGTCTCCCACCCAAATTGAGCTAAGCATAAGCTATGTCTATTATGAATCTAGTGGTCATGCAATACAATCTTTCTAGCCGAATTCTAAACATTCATTGAGAACTTATTCTCGGGGAAATCCATAATTAGATTTTTCATACAATGTTACCCCTGGAATACTTAACCAAAATATAAGGGAAATTGTAGTATCGGTATAAAATCCAACTTTACAATCTTTTAAAGAAAAAATTGTTTGAGAACTTAGGAATTGAACATTTCAAAATTCAATTTATATTTCACATGTCCAATTAACTTAAAGGGATGTTGAGTATGAGGATCCAAAGACACTATCATAGTGCTAATATTACACATTTTTAACTCTAAAACAACAAATATCAGCAAGCATTCCTCTTACAGAATGGAACTGGCACTTCTTCTCAACCATCCAGCTCTAGGAGAGTTTCAACTGTGGAGCTAGAACAGTGGAGAAGTCAATCTACACCACTCAAGAGAATCAAAACAGCCGCCCATCATCAACAAGGACAATCAGAATTGGACTGTGGCATTCACAATAGCAGCAGCTCCATCAACGCCAACAATAGACCATGAACTGTCATCATCCAGCTCTGTTCTAGTTCACTTCACCACCACATCATCTGAAACACACTCAGTATAAAATTGAAGATATATCTTGGGGCCGGGGGAGCCTTCTTTTTTGGCTTTATTTATCTTGATCTTGCATTTCAGTCTTTGTTTGTTATTTCTGCAACTTTAGTTTTTACTCCTTTATGTAACTCGCATTTTGCATCTTAAGCATTCTAGATATAAATACATCCAGGTTTCATCCTTGTCTTAGTTTTTCTATGAATTATCTTATCTGTTAAGTGTAATCTCTCTGGTTTCAGAGTGCTTTTGTTATAGCCGTGTTCAATTTAGTTCCTCTTAGTGTATGTTTTATTCAGACCTGGTTTTAAAAATCTTAAAATCCTAGTATTTACATTTTAGCTTCATATCCTCTGTGTCTGTCTTCTGTGTTTCTTTAGTAGCCATAAGATACTTAGTACACATCAGTTTCTTTTTAGCATTCATTTCATTAGTCCTCATTACTAGTTCTCTTTGTTCATTTCTTAGCTTAGCTTATAGTTTGTCCTAGCTCAGCATATACTTTGTCCTACCTGCTTTTAACTCTTACCATCTCTCTTTCCTTTTTGTTTCATGCTCAGTTCTCTTCCAGAGCAACTTCGCTAGCGTCAATCTGTGCTGATTCTTTTCCCTTCCTTTAATTTCCAACCTCTCAAGCCTAGAACCTTTTAGCTGAATTTCTTAGGCCCATTAACAATCCTGCCTATATTCTATTTTCTTCACCCTTTGGAATTTTAGACATAATTCCAAACCTCCTAGACAATTAGTTCCTCTTCAATTCATGTTCCCGTCCCATCTTTTAATCATGAATATATGGCTTGGAACTGCCAGGGCATCAATAACCCAGCCACAATACAACACCTAAAAGATATAATCTCTTTACGCAGGCCCAATATACTCTTTCTTTCAGAAACTTTAGCTAATGAAAGACACATGTCAGGACTAGCTCAATCTCTTCAATTCCAAAACCTAACCACAGTCCCCAAAGTTGGTCGAAGAGGAGGACTTTGTCTCATGTGGAACAACCTAAATATTCAAGTGCTAACTCAATCCTAGACTTTCATCCATGTCCTTGTCACTCCCCCAGCTCCAGCACAACCTTGGCTCTGCACAGGCATTTACGGCCCTCCTCATCCAACTGCAAAAACTGATTTTTGGCAGGATTTCCCTACAATTTTCCCCAACATAAGCAACTCAACCTCTTGGATGTTGATAGGGGACTTTAATGAAGTAACAAATCAATCGGAGAAGAAAGGAGGAAGACCCGTCAACTACAGAGAGACTCAGCCATTCATCACAATGATAGATCAAATGGGATTCATCGACCTAGGATTTCGTGGGGATCCATATACTTGGACAAACAATTAGCATGGTCAAGACAACATATTAGAAAGATTGATAGAGCACTTGCAACCCCATATTGGCGCACGACAAATCCTCATGCCGCCGTAACTCATCTTCCGAGGATAGCGTCTGATCATGCCCCCATCCTTTTGTGCACCAAAGCAATTGAATGGCAGGGACAAAAAAATTACAAATTTGAACATCTATGGTTGACGCACCCTCATGTCAAACAGGTTGTAGCTTCTGCTTGGACTCAACAAAGTGACGCTGAACCTACTCTGGACCTTCAGCTCAAGCTAATCACCACTGGCCAAACTCTTATGGATTGGAACAAAGACACCTCTGTGCATCTTCCAACACTAATTCACAAATCAACAACGCAAATTCAGAGGGCACAACATTAGTGCGCTATTCATAATGGCGAAGAATTAACATATTGGCTAAATCAAGAAAAAGAGCTCAGGAATTAGCATCTCACCTTACTTCAATGTCATGCCACATATTGGCAACAACGATCCAGAATACAATGGCTCCAATCAGGAGATAATAATACGACCTTCTTCCACACCAAAGCAACGATCCATCGAAGTCGCAATAACATTCAACAATTACAAGATCCACAAAACAACTGGGTTTCCGATAAAGATCAAGTAATTCAAATCATCCTGGACCACTTCACCACTCAATACACAGCTCCGAACACAAGAATAAATTAAGAACTATTTGAGGAAATCGCACCACGATTAACAACCACACAATGTGGTTCACTTTTGGCGGAAGTCATGAAACAAGAAATCAAGCAAGCTTTGTTCTCCATAAACTCAGTAAGTGTCCCTGGGCCGGATGATTATACAAGTAAGTTTTTCAAAGTTTTTTGGGATACCACTCATACTCAAATAATAGCTATGGTTCGGAGTTTTTTTAATTCCTTAAATATCCACCCCCTCATGAACCACACAAACATTACGCTAATTCCAAAAGTTGACCATCCAACAAAACCATTTCAATTCAAACCATTTATACCTTTTAACAACACTTATTTCATCGCATTGGGAATGAATTAGACACTCCGATCCAAGCTAATTGGATACCTCATTTTCCTAACCTTGATCCTACCCATTGTTACCCCATCCAAACTGTGGCTGATATAATTGACCCTCTTACTCACAACTGGAGACATGATCAGCTAGACAACCTTCCACTTAATGCAATACAACATATTATCAATATCCACCTTCCCCTAGAAAACAACCCAGATAAGATAATCTGGCCACATTCGAAATCTGGAAAATACACCACTGCTTCTGGATACAACTGTTTAGCCCAGCAAGATAACCATCCAACCTTGAACCCCCTCCCAACCACCAAATTTTTGTGGACCTTACCATGCCCTCCAAAAATCCAGCTTTTCTTGTGGAAAACTATCAACGAAGGATTACCAACCTTCTGTTTATTACACCACATAAACCTCGCCAATTCAAACATATTCCCCAAATGCAACTCCGCCCCAGAAACGGTAACACACATGCTTATTCATTGTCCAGTAGCAACAGCTGTATGTACCAACCTTCTAAATCGCATACCAACCAATCTTCTTCGCCATAACAACCAACCAATCACCTTAAATCCTCAAACAACCATATTACATCTTGTACAAGCTTCTGCTAATATACCTACCATCACATCTTTCTGTTTTCTTTTCTGGGCGCTATGGACAATCAGAAATGAACTTGTATTCAACCAATCCCAA
Organism: Papaver somniferum; assembly: GCF_003573695.1. Taxonomy (NCBI): domain Eukaryota; kingdom Viridiplantae; phylum Streptophyta; class Magnoliopsida; order Ranunculales; family Papaveraceae; genus Papaver; species Papaver somniferum. The sequence continues at coordinate 164,509,829 of NC_039367.1, forward strand.
TCAAACCAAGAAAACATACTAAGAACAGCTCTAACACAACAACAAGAATTTCAATGGGCAAGAAAAATCTCCCCACCGGTGCTACCTGGAGATTCAACACCACGGATCGCAACAACCATCACAAGAACAACTACAATCATTCAAGTTGGATGGTCTAGTCCAGATTCAGATTGGATAAAAATAAACACAGATGGAGCTGCTAGAGGCCATCCAGGTATGGCAGGAGCGGATTTCATTTGCAGAGACTCCAATGCACAAACCATTATGGCTCTTGCACACCTCTAGGTTTAACTACTGCGCTGACGGCAAAGACATGGGCAACCGTAATAGCAACCAGAATAGCGACAGAAAGACAATGGCCAAGAGTGATATTTGAAACGGACTCTGAGAATCTCATACGCTTTATCAAAACAACAACGGAAGCTCCCTGGTATATCTCACAAATGATTGCAGAAGTCAAACAAAGAATGCGCCAAATACCTTGTTGCCACATTCAACACAATTATAGAGAAGGCAACCAAGCAGCTGATGGTATCGCAAACTTTGCAGCAGATAGGAGTGAAGAAGGAAACTACTCGACGGCGATATGTGATCAAGCAAACCCGCCTTTTCTTAATCAGATTTTATTAAACGATTCTATGAGAATTACATTTCCCCGTGTAATCTCTATTTAGTTCCTTATTTAATATATATGCTTCAAAAATTTTTTTTAAAGAGATTCTATTACAAAACTCAAAATATTAGACGATGTAGCTCTTGGAAATGCTGGTCTTTAGAGTGTCAAGTTTTGCTAGCCGGACTTGTTACTGCAGATCCGCAACTCATTCCTCATATTCTGTTTATTCTTCCTTTATCAGCTTAGATGGATGTCCTATCTTCCTAACTTGATGCCAAATCCTTGCAAATGTTTTTATAAGACATCACTGGAAAATCCAACCACACAAAATGATTAGCATTGGCACCGTCATCAAATACAATTCAAATGCATACAGGAAATGGTCCAAACCAACTTAAAAAATGTGTATTCTAAGAACTTCATTAGATATAATAGGCATGAGGAGAGTTATGACCAGAGTGACAATTACCTACATATCAGCTGAAAGACACCAAATAGTATATGACAAACCTTATACGATGGGAAAGACGGCAATTAAGTGGTTATAACTTGATGCCACCGGTCTAATATCAATTTTTAAGGTCTTCAATTAGTTACATACATAAGTAACTTACCCTTGAGAATATTTGACTGCATTTTGAGTAACTTAACTCACCTGAGATGCTTGGTGTCAGAATCCCATCTTCACTAACCATGGAAGTCTCCATAATTCTGACGCAAAAGAGAAAATTGGAATGACTTTAATGTTTTCAAGCGTCATCTATCTTTTGAGCTCCTCAACTGGATTGTCGAGGCGTCCAGTTTATAGCTGGATAGCTCCCTGTCCTCTGGATGTTGATTAGGTATTAAGCCTTCCTCTGCATAGCGGCACATCAAGGAACAAAAATGTAAAAGTTGTTAATAAGTTGTTAACCTGCAAATATTGAAATAATTATGCATTTGAGATGGATACATTGGAAAACTAATCAAAACATCGACAAAAAGCAACAATTGACTACTATGCTTCTGGAATCTTGTCAAAATGATGTATGCATCTCAATGTATCAAGGACATTAACTGACGAAGTCACAAATTTTATAGACTCTAAAAATGAATCTATAATTCCCTGCAGTTCATTCATGCCAGCGACCATATACAGATGCAATGCAATTAAAATTTATTACCAACTTAATCAAACTTTCAGTTTTAGGTAAATGACATTAATCTAATCAATCCATAATATCTTAAGTGGGCAACATGTCGAGATATATACTCCAGAGGTAAGCCAAATACGAAGTGGTGCATTTGGACTGAATTATTCTCTATCTTGTCAGAAATCAACAATCTTAAATTTTATCACTAATATGTAAATTTGAATCTGGTGTATTCATAATCATAGCTCGGTCTACTTGGAGTTAGCAATAACTAAATGGTTGAGATGTTGTCTATCCTCACAGCTACTTGGAGTTAGCACTAACTAAATGGTTGAGATGCTGGCTATCCTTATTGGATTTGAGTGGAAAGTTTTCAGAAAAATGACTACTTACTGCGGAAGGAGGAGAAGTACCATCTTCGGAAGATCTGAGAGGTACCATTGAGATCCAAACCATCAACCATGTCGTCGTCAGAATGCATTGGCATCTGTAGAATCGGGACAAATTGAACTATTTTTACATAAGTATACAACATGGGAGACAAAATAAACAATAATAGATTAATAGTTATTGTCACAAATTGTAGCTAAAAGACAATGTCAAACATTTCTGGATTTGGTATTGCTCGGCAGTGTCAAACATTGTTGATGAGCTAAGAGACAATGTAATAGGGTATTCAACTATTTTCCCTTAGCAACCACATTTACAACACAACATAATATATATCTCGGTGAAATACACTGATCAACATAAACATTCTCTTCATTTGTCTACATTGATCTGCAACATCCACCCTTGATTACTTAAAACCCTAACTTCAATTTTGTAAAAATTGTACCTGAAAAAATAAACCCCTAACCAAGCTCGTATGATCATAAATCAAGATATTAGAGTTACAAAAATTAAAACAAAGCAGAGAAACCCTAACTCATGTTTCGTTCGGATTGATTCCTTCAAACCCTAACTTCAATTTCAATTAATCTTCTTTGCAAATCAAGAATAACTCTGATTTCTTCATAATTTCTCCACCTGAATCTTTGATCTCAGACCATCTTCCATTTCTGCTCTATTTTCATCTCTCAATCTCTTGGAAAACAACAACTTCAGGTGATATAGCAGCCTCTGCTTTTTCTTTGTTTTTCAATTTTAGTCAAAGAATTAAGAGATTCGAATCACATGTCTAACGAAGAAGACGAAACTAACGTATGTATTGTCTACCTAACTGGCGTTAGTAACGTCCAGTTAAATATTTGGAATAGTTGGTGTAAACCAAGTGTAAGTAATTAATTAGGTGTAAACCCTCACATAAGTGTTGTATACTCATGTTATTACTAACGGTGTTATAAATGGCCAGTTAAGTACAGGGTGTAAACAAAGTATAATTCAAGTTTTAATGTCCCCACCAATAATGTCCCGCCATTTATCCTCTCCAAAATTGCTCTGCGTGAAAGCTTTTATCTAATCTAATTTGAGGGGGGTGTCATACTCACCGTGCGACATGGAAGCTCATATGACTTAGTGTTTTAAAGGAGGTGAGATTCATCTTTTCTTTGATTTACATATCAAAATGTACAAGTTTTTTGAACGGTTAGATTTAGGTGTGCATGCTCTCAATGCTGCATTTTGCACGTCTAGTGTGAAAATTAACCCTGAATTGTTATTCAACGTGTATCAGAAGCAGTTTCTTTTTTTACGTGTCTCCCTCTCATTTGATGCATAACATTTGGTTTTTTGGGTTCAGGTTTTCCTTATGAGAATTTTAGGACCTGTTTGGTACAGTTTTGAAAAACAGTTTTCAAAAATAGTTTTCCACTGTTTTAAAAACATACCCTTTTTTCTTTGTTTTCTATTAGGTTGGAAATGCAGTTCGAGATAACAAGAACATCCCAAAGCATACAGCAGTGAGGGACCACGAGAAATTGGGAAAGCTTCTAGCAAAAACTCTTTTTTTTTTTTTCCTGTCTATAAATTGTCGTGGTGATACACAATGTGTTCATGTATTTTTAGCTGATGTAATGGTGACAGACATGTTAACCTTAACCTTAATCCGTATCTGGTTGCAATATTAATTTATAAAGGTCATAATTTATTACCGTTCTTTTCTAGACAATGATATGCTTCAAGTATAGACGGTCGAATGGGCTTCAAGTGTCCACGTGTAGAAATCTGGGAGAA
>NC_039367.1:164513852-164527158 GCF_003573695.1 Papaver somniferum
ACTGTACTATCAAAGTATGATGATTAAAATTTAAATACAGTACCATTTTACATTCAAGTAGATTAAAACATAAGATGCAACAACGTAATACCACAAAAGGAACACACACAAAAAATTCTAACCCAACCTTATTAACATCTTAAACTATAGATGGGTGATCCATCCGACTAAAGTATTCATCCCATGATTCAAATTCCCACATTGTCGTTGCTGATGTTCACAATGGCAGTAAAGATGATACTGAGTTATATCAATTGTATACTTTGATTGCGTTTAGCGACGCGAACCATATTTCTAGTACCGTTCTTCATGTTACTAAGTTCATGATGCATATTATGAACACTAGGGGAATAAAATAAGGTACAGAAAGGCTTACTTAGGCACACGAACCGCAAAAAAGACTTCTTTTGGTAGGATTGAGAATATTTCCTGAAGAATCTCTTCAGGCCGCAGGTTTGAAACTCCATGTTGTGCAGGAGTTGAAGAGGAAGAAGAAAATAGGCTTTTCGAAGATACATGTAAAACCCAAACAAAAAAACACTTAAAAATAAAAGAAGTGCTTAATTAAGATAATCTCATAATACCAGCATGGTACTTGGCTAACGAAGAATATCATGTGGTATAACCGCTAATACAATCAGAAATAGGCTTTCCTTGAGATAATTTCATAATACCATCACAGTAATATTGGTGATGTAACATTGTGAACCTTGCTGTAGTATGGTATGGCTACTTTTCAATTAATTTTCTGCAACTTCAATTTTATGCATTACTTAAATAGATAATCCCCTCTGGGAAATTATATGTAGCTTGAAAATCTCCAACGACTCCAAGATTTGTGCACCCACACAATTATTCAAGCTAGCTACCCACCACTATAAAGTCATAAGTTTGTTCCATGGATTTGATTCTATTTTCTGTATCTGCACAATCTTGAATATTTTCACCCTTTATGATCATGCGTACCAACTTAATTTCATCTTAAATAAGCGAATCTGAAGTAACCATATCATTGTTTGTTATAATTAATCTTGCAGCTATTTGAGAATCCAACATCAGTTCTCTATATCTGTTGTTCTTTGGGTCATATAAAACAAAACCTTGATCGACCATCCATAAAATTTCACCGTTCTTGAAACTCCATATTAACTCCACAGACATGCTACTAATTATACTCTCATGAGTAATAGAGAAACTCTTAGTCCAAGATTCTCTCACTCCATATTTTTGCATCATCCATATATCAATTCAGACATTACCAACATGAAAAACTAAACATAAGCATTCTCCCAATACCCCCACAGATATATCGAACATATTTCCTTCCAAAGGTTCTTGTGAATATATCATTGGGGATTCTGGCAATGGTGCCTCAATGAATATCTTATTCACAATATCAAAACAGACTAGAAGAGTGGAGCCTTGTCCAAAGGTACGCGCAAGCCAATGAAGAGCTCTCCATTAGAGAGCACTCCTTCGACAGTTCTGTAATAAAGATGTAATGGTTTGCTTTGTCTATGTTTCCATGAATTGATCCTAATGTATAGACATCAACATCAGAACACTGTGACGGCATGTTGTAAACAACCCTTACCAATTTGTAATCGCCAGTCTTGTAATCATAACCAAACCCATAGACATCAATGTCATCTTTGATTACTTCTCGTGTTATGGGTATTTTCTTGTACCACTTGGTGGACAAATTCAAAATACAAAGTTCCTCGCAACCACTTATAATACCTCGTAAGCAAACCAAGCCATTATATAAAGACGTAAGAAACTAAGACTTTCGAAAATCTAGAGATATTGAAGGGTAATTCCATGGCTCACATTCGCACATTGTTGATGATGATGTTGACAATGGCAATCGAATATTTTTATTACCTTTAGCCAATCCAACCGCAATTCTAGTACCATTTTTTATGTTACTAAGTTCATGATACATACTTTGAAAACTAAGGGTATCAGATTAGGTACACAAGGATAAAACTCTTCATATTGTTTGAGTTCAGAAGAGGCAGAATGCCAAGCAGTCAGAGAGGCGCTTTTTTGGGCTAAAGCTTTGCAGATGAAAAGAATTCAGATTGAGGGTGATGCTAAATTGGTCATCCAATCCATCAATGAGATTTCTTCCTTCATTCATTGGAAGAATAAGAACAGTATTAAGAAAATAAAACTTCTTAGGAATAGTTTTGATTTATGCATTTTCTCTTATGTCAACAGACATGACAACCAAGTTGCTGATGGGGTTTCCAAATTCGTCAGAAAAGATGCAACAAACTTGTTATGCACTGATAATATCCCTTTAAGTATCTGTAATCTTTTAGCCAAAGATCAAAACTCTTCAGCTGGCTAATTTTTAAATCAATAAAATTTTTAGTTATCAAAAAAAAATTAGGTACACAAGGACTTGCTCACGCACCTGAATCGCAAAAGAGGTAGCCTTGAGAAGATTTTTAGGAGAATCTCTTCCAGAAGGTATGGCATTGCCCGTTTCTTCTTCAACTTCATGTTGCGCAAGAGAAGGGGAGGAAGAAGAAATTAGGGTTTTGGAAGAAAGTTGTAAAACCCTTACAAGAAAAGTCTTATACGGGCGACCGTAAATAGAAAGGAGTGCTTTACGTTCTAGTTGGCCAGGTCTAACTCAATTAGCGTAAGAGAGTCGAGTCTCTGGTCTTGAATACTTTCAAGTGGATAATGAGAGTCAAATCCTTGGACAATGTAGCTATTCCCAATTGATTGATCAAATGGTACTTGGTTAACTGAGAATATGTTCGAGGTGTTGTTATTAAATCGTGAGTGCCTTACCGCATTTGGATTCTTTTTCATGATAGGATAATGACGGCGGATAAGCTATTAAGAAGAGGTATGGATGTTTCTAGTTGATGTTGTTTTTGTGATGAAGACGATGAAACTAGCTCGCATTTATTCTATGATTGTTGGAGAATCCGGAGAATTTGGGACTACTTTGTTGAAGGATGTCGCTTTGATTGGACTAACAATTCAAATGTGATTACAAATGTGAAGTCTTGGAAGTTTAATTGGGGTGACGAAAGACTTAGTCAAATTTGGAACAACATTCCGGTTGCAATATGGTGGTGTATATGGAGAGAACGAAATGCAAGAGTCTTTGAAAACAAAAAGAAAAATTTGGTAAGCCTCCTTAAAAATGTTAAACTACAAGCATTCTTTTGGGCCGAGTCGAACACAAGGATGATGGGTCTAACGGCGAATATGGTGATTGTATTATGGGACTCTTTATTCTGGCATTTGTAAACTTATTTTTTTGTTATTTTGAATTTGTCGGGATGTTTTTCGCTATTTTGTTCTTGCTTATATTCATTGGGTTGAGGTACCCCTCTTAAGTACCTCTTCTTTTAATGAATTTTCACTTTGACAGATCAAAAGAAAAAATCACCCCATTTGTAATTTAAAACAGGAAGCCCACAGAACAGAACACAAGCGAAAGAAAACCAAACTGTCTATGTATCCATTACTGGTTTGGACTAGACTAAATTGTAAAAATTATATAAGCAAAAAAAAAAAAAAATCCAATCGAAAATCGGAAATTGCCTTCTTAATTAGCCGGCGAGATTTAAATCGTCACTGAGAATATCGTAGCTTTTTTATGGGTTACAAGAGAGTACATTTTAAAAGTTGCAGCAAAAGACTTATTAAAGGAGACATTTCAATTCATTTCAGATCGCAACACAACCCTGCACTAGTTTGAGGATCAGCTGAACATCTTCATTAGAATCAGAATCACCGTTTAAAGAACTGTTTACGTCAATGCTTTTACAGAAATCAGACCTACCACATGTTCCAAGTCCATCTGTAGTTCTTTCATTTCTATCCTACCCAAAAACAAATTAGATTTGATTATCATTTTCACTATGCCATGATAAAAGTTTAAAAAATGAAATCAAGACGCAAGCAGACACTAGAGAAGGTCGCAGACGACCCTGAGCCATTTATTACTCACAAGACATTCTTTTGAATAAATAATTTTTCCCATTTGGAAATATAATAAGTTTCTGGATATTAAGATCACAAAATTTTCCTCCCTACAACTCATTAACAATTTAAAAGACTGAATGATATACAAATTCAATAAGAAAGATATCAAGACACAATTAGTTCTCAAGCTGTGTAAGCCTTGACGACGCATCAACCATCACTTATTTCGTTCACCAACCTCCACAATTATCATAATGGATACATTTTCCAGGTATTGCTTGCTCACCTTAAAAACCGCTTTGTAAGGCAACACTAAGAAACTAGTCCAAGTTCAGTCTTTCAGATAAACTTCAAGTCACCGTAGAGTGAACTGTTGTTGTCAGGCAAAATGACAATGAGCAGGTCGTTTCCTTACACTTGAATTTTTCCATTGCTTCAGAATTTAGAGTCTTCAACGCTCGTCCAACATGCGGTATAAGGAGGAAGAATTGGCTCATATTGAATGTCATTCCGAAAATATGACACGTTTGGGCGACATCGTAACAAACTCTCGAGCCACACTGTCTTGGGCACTACGTGAAAAGTTAAAACGCATCCTGTTGTTGACCATACTCCATCAACCATTTTCTTGTGCATCATGTTCCATTGTCCGACTTGCAGCAAGAAATCTCTTTTTCTCTACCACTTTCGCTGTACTTAAGCCATGGGGAAGGTAGAGTGCTAACCTCAACTTGAGCAAGCTTATCCTTGATTTTTATTCGAAACTGCTCCATGAAAGGGTTATCCTGGGAAGCATTGCGGCGGATAATGCTTTAACTTATTAGACGCTAACCTGCATTCCCTGAGCACCAACTAATACCAATTCCTATTTCAGATTCTTGATGCATGAACCATCATATGCACCATTGCCAATGGCTACCTAGTGTGGTTATACCAGTTCCTACTCTCACTATTCTTTTAACCCCTGCAAGTCCTAAACCGTTCAGTGAAGTTAAAGTGTGCAAGTAATAGCTATGGCGACAACAAAAGGTTTAATTTATAAATAAGAAAAAAAAATATAAAAAAAAATAAGTGAATTGATTTGCGTGTACTTACAAGAGCCTCCTGTTTTGATGAAGAACGGCAGCAAATAACTGATGCGCAACTAAGTGAATGCTAGAGAAATAAGTTCTCCCCAGTAAGAGCCAAATCCAAGGACTTGCCATCCTTTATTAAAGCTGATGTAACATAACTTTTTTTCGCAGAAATAATTTGAGAATTTCCTTCATTATGATAACCAGAAGACAGAGTCTCAATTTTTTAGTCGGCTAGAGTTGTTCCAGAAACCAGACGTGGCTGATCTTACGGAACAGAAGAAAAGAGAACGAGCTCAGTATTTATTTGTTTCTTGAAGAAGAGAAGAAAAGATGTTTCTGAAATGCGCGGAGATGCTTATTGGATGATTCTTAAGGAAAGGATTTTGGAATAAAATTACAGTGAAAGTGGTAGAGAGAGAGAGAGATTTCTTGTTCCAAGTCGGACAATGGAACATGATGAACAAGAAAATGGTTGATGGGGTATGGTCAACAACAGGATGTGTTTTAAATTTTCTCGGAATGCCCAAGATAGTGTGGCTGGAGAGTTTGTTACGATCTCTCCCAAATGTGTCATATTTCCGGAATGACATTCAATATTAGCCAATTCTCCCTCCGTATACCGCTTTATTAATCATGTTGAACGACCGTTGAAGACTAGATATTCTGAAGCAATGACAAAACTCAAGGGTAAGGTACTCGACTTGTTCATTGTCATTTTACCTCACAACGTCTATGGTAACTTGAGACTGATCCTGGACTTGTTTCTTCAAGATGCGCAACCAATTCTTGATAAATGTATAAATAAGATAAGTTTCAAGATCGGAGAACAACTACTGTGCTGAATTTCTACATTTTACAAACGCTGAGAAAGAAGTGAGGTTTTGTAGTTTATTTTTCTGATAAGGTTGAGAATGCCATCTCTAGGGCATACACTTCTTATAGCCTACAAGGTTCATGAACTTTCTCAATGGGAAATCAATTTTAAGAAACCAATAAATATATTAAAGGCCTAAACCAAGTTTTAAATTAAATACTAAATTTGTAAGGATTTTATCCCGCCAATTCAAATTTTCAAATATAGGTCATCGACAGCTACATGTTCAATGAACCTTGATTGATTTGGCAACTCCATTACAAGAAAAATAAATAAAACCTTAAATGGGGAACAACGTGTGTAGGGGTGAAATCCGGAGATCTAAGAAGGAAGGATAAGAGTAGGTGAGTAGGTAAAGATTCTCCTGCCAATCTGAATTTTCAGAACAACGGATATTGATTCCATAAATCCTTGTATATGGAAAGTCCAATTTCTGCATGCACACATTAAGCTTTGGACAATGGGAATTATAGGAGTTTACACTTCCAAATATCAACAAAAATAGTCAATATAAAATGAGATACAAAAGAGGGAATCATTATCGGCCTCGTCCAGAATGATGTCGACAATAACAACCACACGTTTTTGCGAACTTACATTCAATACATAATCAAATAAGTAAAAAATGTTTTGTTTTAATTCCAACAACCCCAGTAAATTTAAATATTGTTGGAGCCGAAAGAGAAGTCATGGGCTGACAGTCATAGACTGTACTATCAAAGTATGATGATTAAAATTTAAATACAATACCATTTTACATTCAAGTAGATTAAAACATAAGATGCAACAACGTAATACCACAAAAGGAACACACACAAAAATATTTAACCCAACCTTATTAACATCTTGAACTATAGATGGGTGATCCATCCGACTAAATTATTCATTCCATGATTCAAATTCAAACATTGTCGTTGCTGATGTTGACAATGGCAGTAAAGATGATACTGACTTATATCAATTGTATACTTTGATTGCGTTTAGCCACGCGAACCATATTTCTGGTACCGTTCTTCATGTTACTAAGTTCATGATGCATATTATGAACACTCGGGGAATAAAATAAGGTACACAAAGGCTTACTTAGGCACACGAATCGCAAGAAAGACTTCTTTTGGTAGGCTTGAGAATATTTTCCGAAGAATCTCTTCAGGCAGCATCTTTGAAACTCCTTGTTGTGCAGGAGTTGAGGAGGAAGAAGAAAATATGCTTTTCGAAGATACATGTAAAACCCAAACAAAAAAACACTTAAAAATAAAAGAAGTGCTTAATTAAGATAATCTCATAATACCAGCATGGTACTTGGCTAACGAAGAATATCATGTGGTATAACCGCAAATACAATCAGAAATAGGCTTTCCTTGAGATAATTTCATAATACCATCACAGTAATATTGGTGATGTAACATTGTGAACCTTGCTGTAGTATGGTATGGCTACTTTTCAATTAATTTTCTGCAACTTCAATTTTATGCATTACTTAAATAGAAAATCCCCTCTGGGAAATTAGATGTAGATTGAAAATCTCCAACGACTCCAAGATTTGTGTACCCACACAATTCTTCAAGCTAGCTACCCACCACTATAAAGTCATAAGTTTGTTCCATGGATTTGATTCTATTTTCTGTATCTGCACAATCTTGAATATTTTCACCCTTTATGATCATGCGTAACAACTTAATTTCACCTTAAATAAGTGAATCTGAAGTAACCATATCATTGTTTGTTATAATTAAGCTTGCAGCTATTTGAGAATCCAACATCAGTTCTCTATATCTGTTGTTCTTTGGGTCATATAAAACAAAACCTTGATCGACATCCATAAAATTTCACCGTTCTTGAAACTCCATATTAACTCCACAGAGATGCTACTAATTATACTCTCATGAGTAATAGAGAAACTCTTAGTCCAAGATTCTCTAACTTCATATTCTTGCATCATCCATATATCAATTCGGACATTATCAACATGAAAAACTAAACATAAGCATTCTCCCAATACCCCCACAGATATATCGAACATATTTCCTTCCGAAGGTTCTTGTGAATATATCATTGGGGATTCTGGCAATGGTGCCTCAATGAATATCTTATTCACAATATCAAAACAGACTAGAAGAGTGGAGCCTTGTCCAAAGGTACGCGCAAGCCAATGAAGAGCTCTCCATTAGAGAGCACTCCCTCGACAGTTCTGTAATAAAGATGGAATTGTTTGCTTTGACTATGTTTCCATGAATTTGATCCTAATGTTTAGACATCAACATCAAAACACTGCGAAGGCATGTTGTAAACAACCCTTACCAATTTGTAATCGTCAGTCTTGTAATCATAACCAAAATGTTGGAAGTTAAACCAAGATATGGTGATTTGGTTCGTGGATCAACATCATATGTTGATCCAGTCTAAGTGGATCAACTGCTGCAGTTGACGCAGTCAAGTTGGATCAACACACGTTGTTGACACAGTGTGCGATATTTGGAAGTTTGGGTTAACTAGAAGAGCAAGTTGTGTCGGTTGGTTCTTTTAGAGTTTTAGTATGTTTAGAGTTTTTTTGTGTTTCTAGAAGTTTGCTTTATTTAGAGTTTGATTTTATTAGGTAAGTACTTTGAGTGATCATCAAGTTTGTGAGACTATAAATAGGTTGTTAATCCATGAGTTAATGTACACCAAACTGATTATCAATGTAATCGTTTGTTTGCTTCCGCGTGTGTTCGATCCTACATTTGGTAGCAGAGCAAGGTGAGAGGAAGAGAGAGGAAAGGAAGATAGAGTTAAGAGAAATTTTTTCATTGTTTTTAGTTTTAGGGTTTATGAGAAAGTCGTTGTTTAAAAAAAAATACTAATCTTTTAAAAAAAAAGTTGTTGTCGAGAAATTCAAAATATAAAGTTCCTCGCAACCACTTATAATACCACGTAAGCAAACCAAACCATTATATAAAGACGTAAGAAACTAAGACTTTCGAAAATCTAGAGATACTGAAGGGTAATTCCATGGCTCACGTTCGCACATTGTTGCTGATGATGTTGACAATGACAATCAAATATTTTTATTGCCTTTAGCCAATCAAACCGTAATTGTAGTACCGTTTTTTATGTTACTAAGTTCATGATACATACTTTGAAAACTAAGCGTATCAGATTAGGTACACAAGGACTTGCTCATGCACCTGAATCGTAAAAGAGACCTCTTTGGTAGCCTTGAGAAGATTTCTAGGAGAATCTCTTCCGGGAGGCATGGCATTGCTCGTTTCTTCTTCAACTTCATGTTGCGCAGCAGAGGGGGAGGAATAAGAATTTAGGGTTTTGGAAGAAAGTTGTAAAACCCTTACAAGAAAAGACTTATACGCGCGACCGTAAATAGAAAACGTTCTAGTTGGCCAGGTCTAACTCAATTAGCGTAAGAGAGTCGAGTCTCTGGTCTTAAATACTTTCAAGTGGATAATGAGAGTCAAATCCTTGGACAATGTAGCTATTCCCAATTGATTGATCAAATGGTACTTGGCTAACTAAGAATATGTTCGAGGTGTTGTTATTAAATCGTGATTGCCTTACCGCATTTGTTATTAAGTCAGAAAATAAATAAAAAAGATCAACCCATTTGTAATTTAAAACAGGAAGCCCACAGAACAGAACACAAGCGAAAGAAAACCAAACTTAGAGTCTATGTATCCATTACTGGTTTGGACTAGACTAAATTGTAAAAATTATATAAGCAAAAAAAATAAAAAATCCAATCGACAATCGGAAATTGCCTTCTTAATTAGCCGGCGAGATTTAAAAATTGTCACTGAGAATATCGTAGCTTTATTATGGGTTACAAGAGAGTACATTTTAAAAGTTGCAGCAAAAGACTTATTAAAGGAGACAGTTCAATTCATTTCAGATCGCAACACAACCCTGCACTAGTTTGAGGATGAAATATTCCTCTCACAAGAAACCTGTAAACTCAAACCTTCTATACTAGAAACTGTATGCCTCGCCATTTGTTTCAACTCCATTTCAAGTAATGGAATAAAATCTATAGTCATCTTGAATGAATCAGCTGAACATCTTCATTAGAATCAGAATCACCGTTTAAAGAACTGTTTACGTCAATGCCTTTACAGAAATCAGACCTATCACATGTTCCAAGTTTGTAGTTCTTTCATTTCTATCCTACCCAAAAACAATTTAGATTTGATTATCATTTTCACTATGCCATGATAAAAGTTTAAAAAATGAAATCAAGACGCAAGCAGACACTAGAGAAAGTCGCAGACGACCCTGAGCCATTTATTACTTACAAGACATCCTTTTGAATAAATATTTTTTCCCATTTGGAAATATAACAAGTTTCTGGATATTAAGATCACAAAATTTTCCTCCCTACATCTCATTAACAATTTAAAATATTGAATGATATACAAATTCAATAAGAAAGATATCAAGCCACAATTAGTTCTCAAGCTGTGTAAGACTTGACGACGCATCAACCATCACTTATTTCGTTCACCAACCTCCACAATTATCATAATGGATACATTTTCCAGGTATTGCTTGCTCACCTTAAAAAATGCTTTGTAAGGCAACACTAAGAAACTAGTCCAAGTTCAGTCTTTCATATAAACTTCAAGTCACCGTAGAGTGAACTGTTGTTGTCAGGCAAAATGACAATGAGCAAGTCGTTCCCTTACACTTGAATTTTTCCATTGCTTCAGAATTTAGAGTCTTCAACGCTCGTCCAACATGCGGTATAAGGAGGAAGACTTGGCTCATATTCAATGTCATTCCGGAAATATGACACGTTTGGGCGACATCGTAACAAACTCTCGAGCCACACTGTCTTGGGCACTACGTGAAAAGTTAAAACGCATCCTGTTGTTGACCATACTCCATCAACCATTTTCTTGTGCAGCATGTTCCATTGTCCGACTTGCAGCAATAAATCTCTTTTTCTCTACCACTTTCGCTGTACTTAAGCCATGGAGCAGGTAGAGTGCTAACCTCAACTTGAACAAGCTTATCCTTGATTTTTATTCGAAACTGCTCCATGCAAGGGTAATCCAGAGAAGCATTGCGGCGGATAATGCTTTAACTTATTAGACGCTAACCTGCATTCCCTGAGCACCAACTAATACCAATTCCTATTTCAGATTCTTGATGCATGAACCATCATATGCACCATTGCCAATGGCTACCTAGTGTGGTTATACCAGTTCCTACTCTCACTATTCTTTTAACCCCTGCAAGTCCTAAACCGTTCAGTGAAGTTAAAGTGTGCAAGTAATAGCTATGGCGACAACAAAAGGTTTAATTTATAAATAAGAAAAAAAAATATAAAAAAAAATAAGTGAATTGATTTGCGTGTACTTACAAGAGCCTCCTGTTTTGATGAAGAACGGCAGCAAATAACTGATGCGCAACTAAGTGAATGCTAGAGAAATAAGTTCTCCCCAGTAAGAGCCAAATCCAAGGACTTGCCATCCTTTATTAAAGCTGATGTAACATAACTTTTTTTCGCAGAAATAATTTGAGAATTTCCTTCATTATGATAACCAGAAGACAGAGTCTCAATTTTTTAGTCGGCTAGAGTTGTTCCAGAAACCAGACGTGGCTGATCTTACGGAACAGAAGAAAAGAGAACGAGCTCAGTATTTATTTGTTTCTTGAAGAAGAGAAGAAAAGATGTTTCTGAAATGCGCGGAGATGCTTATTGGATGATTCTTAAGGAAAGGATTTTGGAATAAAATTACAGTGAAAGTGGTAGAGAGAGAGAGAGATTTCTTGTTCCAAGTCGGACAATGGAACATGATGAACAAGAAAATGGTTGATGGGGTATGGTCAACAACAGGATGTGTTTTAAATTTTCTCGGAATGCCCAAGATAGTGTGGCTGGAGAGTTTGTTACGATCTCTCCCAAATGTGTCATATTTCCGGAATGACATTCAATATTAGCCAATTCTCCCTCCGTATACCGCTTTATTAATCATGTTGAACGACCGTTGAAGACTAGATATTCTGAAGCAATGACAAAACTCAAGGGTAAGGTACTCGACTTGGTCATTGTCATTTTACCTCACAAGGTCTATGGTAACTTGGGACTGATCCTGGAATTGTTTCTTCAAGATGCGCAACCAATTCTTGAGAAATGTATAAATAAGATAAGTTTGAAGATCGGAGGACAACTACTGTGCTGATTTTCTACATTTTGTAAACGCTGAGAAAGAAGTGAGGTTTTGTAGTTGTTTTTTTCTGATAAGGTTGATAATGCCATCTCTAGGGCATACACTTCTTATAGCCTACAAGGTTCATGAACCTTTCTCTACGGGAAATCAATTTTAAGAAACCAATAAATATATTAAAGGCCTAAACCAAGTTTTAAATTAAATACTAAATTTGTAAGGATTTTATCCCGCCAATTCAAATTTTCAAATATAGGTCATCGACAGCTACATGTTCAATGAACCTTGATTGATTTGGCAACTCCATTACAAGAAAAATAAATAAAACCTTAAATGGGGAACAACGTGTGTAGGGGTGAAATCCGGAGATCTAAGAAGGAAGGATAAGAGTAGGTGAGTAGGTAAAGATTCTCCTGCCAATCTGAATTTTCAGAACAACGGATATTGATTCCATAAATCCTTGTATATGGAAAGTCCAATTTCTGCATGCACACATTAAGCTTTGGACAATGGGAATTATAGGAGTTTACACTTCCAAATATCAACAAAAATAGTCAATATAAAATGAGATACAAAAGAGGGAATCATTATCGGCCTCGTCCAGAATGATGTCGACAATAACAACCACACGTTTTTGCGAACTTACATTCAATACATAATCAAATAAGTAAAAAATGTTTTGTTTTAATTCCAACAACCCCAGTAAATTTAAATATTGTTGGAGCCGAAAGAGAAGTCATGGGCTGACAGTCATAGACTGTACTATCAAAGTATGATGATTAAAATTTAAATACAATACCATTTTACATTCAAGTAGATTAAAACATAAGATGCAACAACGTAATACCACAAAAGGAACACACACAAAAATATTTAACCCAACCTTATTAACATCTTGAACTATAGATGGGTGATCCATCCGACTAAATTATTCATTCCATGATTCAAATTCAAACATTGTCGTTGCTGATGTTGACAATGGCAGTAAAGATGATACTGACTTATATCAATTGTATACTTTGATTGCGTTTAGCCACGCGAACCATATTTCTGGTACCGTTCTTCATGTTACTAAGTTCATGATGCATATTATGAACACTCGGGGAATAAAATAAGGTACACAAAGGCTTACTTAGGCACACGAATCGCAAGAAAGACTTCTTTTGGTAGGCTTGAGAATATTTTCCGAAGAATCTCTTCAGGCAGCATCTTTGAAACTCCTTGTTGTGCAGGAGTTG
>NC_039367.1:164527813-164605584 GCF_003573695.1 Papaver somniferum
CATATTCTTGCATCATCCATATATCAATTCGGACATTATCAACATGAAAAACTAAACATAAGCATTCTCCCAATACCCCCACAGATATATCGAACATATTTCCTTCCGAAGGTTCTTGTGAATATATCATTGGGGATTCTGGCAATGGTGCCTCAATGAATATCTTATTCACAATATCAAAACAGACTAGAAGAGTGGAGCCTTGTCCAAAGGTACGCGCAAGCCAATGAAGAGCTCTCCATTAGAGAGCACTCCCTCGACAGTTCTGTAATAAAGATGGAATTGTTTGCTTTGACTATGTTTCCATGAATTTGATCCTAATGTTTAGACATCAACATCAAAACACTGCGAAGGCATGTTGTAAACAACCCTTACCAATTTGTAATCGTCAGTCTTGTAATCATAACCAAAATGTTGGAAGTTAAACCAAGATATGGTGATTTGGTTCGTGGATCAACATCATATGTTGATCCAGTCTAAGTGGATCAACTGCTGCAGTTGACGCAGTCAAGTTGGATCAACACACGTTGTTGACACAGTGTGCGATATTTGGAAGTTTGGGTTAACTAGAAGAGCAAGTTGTGTCGGTTGGTTCTTTTAGAGTTTTAGTATGTTTAGAGTTTTTTTGTGTTTCTAGAAGTTTGCTTTATTTAGAGTTTGATTTTATTAGGTAAGTACTTTGAGTGATCATCAAGTTTGTGAGACTATAAATAGGTTGTTAATCCATGAGTTAATGTACACCAAACTGATTATCAATGTAATCGTTTGTTTGCTTCCGCGTGTGTTCGATCCTACATTTGGTAGCAGAGCAAGGTGAGAGGAAGAGAGAGGAAAGGAAGATAGAGTTAAGAGAAATTTTTTCATTGTTTTTAGTTTTAGGGTTTATGAGAAAGTCGTTGTTTAAAAAAAAATACTAATCTTTTAAAAAAAAAGTTGTTGTCGAGAAATTCAAAATATAAAGTTCCTCGCAACCACTTATAATACCACGTAAGCAAACCAAACCATTATATAAAGACGTAAGAAACTAAGACTTTCGAAAATCTAGAGATACTGAAGGGTAATTCCATGGCTCACGTTCGCACATTGTTGCTGATGATGTTGACAATGACAATCAAATATTTTTATTGCCTTTAGCCAATCAAACCGTAATTGTAGTACCGTTTTTTATGTTACTAAGTTCATGATACATACTTTGAAAACTAAGCGTATCAGATTAGGTACACAAGGACTTGCTCATGCACCTGAATCGTAAAAGAGACCTCTTTGGTAGCCTTGAGAAGATTTCTAGGAGAATCTCTTCCGGGAGGCATGGCATTGCTCGTTTCTTCTTCAACTTCATGTTGCGCAGCAGAGGGGGAGGAATAAGAATTTAGGGTTTTGGAAGAAAGTTGTAAAACCCTTACAAGAAAAGACTTATACGCGCGACCGTAAATAGAAAACGTTCTAGTTGGCCAGGTCTAACTCAATTAGCGTAAGAGAGTCGAGTCTCTGGTCTTAAATACTTTCAAGTGGATAATGAGAGTCAAATCCTTGGACAATGTAGCTATTCCCAATTGATTGATCAAATGGTACTTGGCTAACTAAGAATATGTTCGAGGTGTTGTTATTAAATCGTGATTGCCTTACCGCATTTGTTATTAAGTCAGAAAATAAATAAAAAAGATCAACCCATTTGTAATTTAAAACAGGAAGCCCACAGAACAGAACACAAGCGAAAGAAAACCAAACTTAGAGTCTATGTATCCATTACTGGTTTGGACTAGACTAAATTGTAAAAATTATATAAGCAAAAAAAATAAAAAATCCAATCGACAATCGGAAATTGCCTTCTTAATTAGCCGGCGAGATTTAAAAATTGTCACTGAGAATATCGTAGCTTTATTATGGGTTACAAGAGAGTACATTTTAAAAGTTGCAGCAAAAGACTTATTAAAGGAGACAGTTCAATTCATTTCAGATCGCAACACAACCCTGCAGTAGTTTGAGGATGAAATATTCCTCTCACAAGAAACCTGTAAACTCAAACCTTCTATACTAGAAACTGTATGCCTCGCCATTTGTTTCAACTCCATTTCAAGTAATGGAATAAAATCTATAGTCATCTTGAATGAATCAGCTGAACATCTTCATTAGAATCAGAATCACCGGTTAAAGAACTGTTTACGTCAATGCCTTTACAGAAATCAGACCTATCACATGTTCCAAGTTTGTAGTTCTTTCATTTGTATCCTACCCCAAAACAAATTAGATTTGATTATCATTTTCACTATGCCATGATAAAAGTTTAAAAAATGAAATCAAGACGCAAGCAGACACTAGAGAAGGTCGCAGACGACCCTGAGCCATTTATTACTTACAAGACATCCTTTTGAATAAATAATTTTTCCCATTTGGAAATATAATAAGTTTCTGGATATTAAGATCACAAAATTTTCCTCCCTACATCTCATTAACAATTTAAAAGACTGAATGATATACAAATTCAATAAGAAAGATACCAAGCCACAATTAGTTCTCAAGCTCTGTAAGCCTTGACGACGCATCAACCATCATTTATTTCGTTCACCAACCTCCACAATTATCATAATGGATACGTTTTCCAGGTATTGCTTGCTCACCTTAAAAAATGCTTTGCAAGGAAACACTAAGAAACTAGTCAAAGTTCAGTCTTTCAGATAAACTTCAAGTCACCGTAGAGTGAACTGTTGTTGTCAGGCAAAATGACAATGAGCAAGTCGTTTCCTTACACTTGAATTTTTCCATTGCTTCAGAATTTAGAGTCTTCAACGCTCGTCCAACATGCGGTATAAGGAGGAAGAATTGGCTCATATTGAATGTCATTCCGGAAATATGACACGTTTGGGGGACATCGTAACAAACTCTCGAGCCACACTGTCTTGGGCACTACGTGAAAAGTTAAAACGCATCCTGTTGTTGACCATACTCCAGCAACCATTTTCTTGTGCATCATGTTCCATTGTCCGACTTGCAGCAAGAAATCTCTTTTTCTCTACACTTTCACTGCACTTAAGCCATGGGGAAGGTAGAGTGCTAGCCTCAACTTGAGCAAGCTTATCCTTGATTTTTATTCGATACTGCTCCATGCAAGGGTTATCCAGAGAAGCATTGCGGCGGATAATGCTTTAACTTATTAGACGCTAACCTGCATTCCCTGAGTACCAACTAATACCAATTCCTATTTCATATTCTTGATGCATGAACCATCATATGCACCATTGCCAATGGCTACCTAGTGTGGCTATACCAGTTCCTACTCTCACTAGTCTTTTAACACCTGCAAATCCTAAACCGTTCAGTGAAATTAATGTGTGCAAGTAATATCTATGTCGACAACAAAAGGTTTAATTTACAAATAAGAAAAAAAAAATATAAAAAAAATAAGTGAATTGATTTGTGTGTACTTACAAGAGCCTCCTGTTTTGATGAAGAAGGACAGCAAATAACTGATGCGCAACTAAGTGAATGCTAGAGAAATAAGTTCTCCCCAGTAAGAGCCAAATCCAAGGACTTGCCATCCTTTATTAAAGCTGATGTAACATAACTTCTTTTCGCAGAAATAACTTGAGAATTTCCTTCATTATGATAACCAGAAGACAGAGTCTCAATTTTTTAGTCGGCTAGAGTTGTTCCAGAAACCAGACGTGGCTGATCTTACGGAAGACAAGAAAAGAGAATGAGCTCAGTATTTATTTGTTTCTTGAAGAAGAAAAGAAAAGATGTTTCTGAAATGCGCGGAGATGCTTATTGGATGATTCTTAAGCAACGGATTTTGGAATAAAATTACAGTGATAGTGGTAGAGAGAGAGAGATTTCTTGTTCCAAATCGGACAGTGGAACATGATGAACAAGAAAATGGTTGATGGGGTATGGTCAACAACAGGATGTGTTTTAAATTTTTTCGGAATGCCCAAGATAGTGTGGCTGGAGAGTTTTGTTATGATCTCGCCCAAATGTGTCATATTTTCGGAATGACATTCAATATGAGCCAATTCTACCTCCATATACCGCTTTATTAATCATGTGGAACGACCGTTGAAGACTAGATATTCTGAAGCAATGACAAAACTCAAGGGTAAGGTACTCGACTTGGTCATTGTCATTTTACCTCACAAGGTCTATGGTAACTTGGGACTGATCCTGGAATTGTTTCTTCAAGATGCGCAACCAATTCTTGAGAAATGTATAAATAAGATAAGTTTGAAGATCGGAGGACAACTACTGTGCTGATTTTCTACATTTTGTAAACGCTGAGAAAGAAGTGAGGTTTTGTAGTTGTTTTTTTCTGATAAGGTTGATAATGCCATCTCTAGGGCATACACTTCTTATAGCCTACAAGGTTCATGAACCTTTCTCTACGGGAAATCAATTTTAAGAAACCAATAAATATATTAAATGCCTAAACCAAGTTTTAAATTAATTACTAAATTTGTAAGGATTTTATCCCTCCAATTCAAATTTTCAAATATAGATCATCGATAGCTACATGTTCAATGAACCTTGATTGATTTGGAAACTCCATTACAAGAAAAATAAATAAAACCTTAAATGGGTAACAACGGATAAGAGTAGGTGAGTAAGTAAAGATTCCATAAATCCTTGTACATGACAAGTCCAGTTTCGGCATGCACACATCAAGCTTTGGACAATGGGAATTATAGCAGTTTACTTTTCCAAATATCAACAGCAATAGTCAATACAAAAAAAAGTGCTCCCATCAAAAATCAAAGAAGTAAAAAATGTTTTATTTTAATTCCAACAACCCCAGTAAATTTAAATACTGTTGGAGCCAAAAGAGAAGTCATGGGCCGACAGTCATAGTCTGTACTATCAAAGTATGATGATTAAAATTTAAATACAGTACCATTTTGCATTCAAGTAGATTAAAACATAAGATGCAGCAACGTAATACCACAAAAGGAACACACACAAAAACATCTAACCCAACCTTATTAACATCTTGAACTATAGACTGGTGATCCATCCGACTAAAGTATTCGTCCCATGATTCAAATTCACACATTGTGGTTGCTGATGTTGACAATGGCAGTAAAGATGATACTGACTTATATCAATTGTATACTTCGATTGCATTTTGTGGATACCAAAAACTATCTTCGACGCGTGGCGCCGTATGGAGGAAGGAGTAACTTAGCATCTCTAGAACTAGGTACATAGTATCTTAGCTTAGTTTCTTTAATTTATATGTAAAGGACATTTTTGTAAATCCATTTCTAATCGCTAGTACTTAAGAAAATATCTAAGAGAAAGAAAATGATCAGATTTTATTTGGTCAAACTTCATCTTCTTCCCCAAAAAACTAGATCTAAGAGAGCTCCAAAAACTTATTAATGGAGTCTCACCTTGTAAATCAATTAATCATAGTGAAGAACCATGGATGTAGATCCCATTTTGGATCGAACCATGTAGAATTCATGTGTCTCATTTACATTTCTAGCATACTTAGTATTCATATTTCATTTGGATTGTGAATAAAAATGTTTAGATTTAGGATTTGGTATACAAATGAAGGTTTGGGTGTGACTATGGATTTTCCGTAGTTACATTTTGGCGTCGGAGAACAGGGATTGAACCTGTGTTGATTGATTCAGGAGATTTCCAACAAAGTTTAGTTGCATCTTTTCTGACTACGACACCCAAGTGAAATTAAAGACTACAAACTACTTAAACATACAAGATTTAATATGAACAAGATGTAAATAGCATGAAATGTAAAGATTGACACAAGCATATAACGTGGTTCGGCCTTGAAGACCTGCGTCCACGGAGAAGAAGATGTTTCTTATTGATTATAAAGTCTTACCCTTGAAAGTGTTACAGATATCTTCTAGATTCCTAACTTTCTCTCTATCTAGATCTCTCTCTGGAATTCTCTGTAGAAAGACCATCTAATGTTACATAAGTTGTTTATCTCCTTGTACATGGACTCGTATTTATAGTCTAAATAAACTCGTGATGGCTTGATCGTCCGTGTTGGATGAGCTGTCTTCCATCGTGCTGGTTCCCTCGGGCTGGTTCTATACTATCCCTCGTGATGGCTTGCTTGGTTCTTCCTCCGAGTTATCTCGCTCTCCCCTGGATCGTGTTGTCCTTCTGTGGAGAACCTCGCGCTCTATTGCCTCGGGGTCGTAGTATAGATTGTCCAAGTCTTACATCACGATGTGCAACTACCCCTGTCCTGTTCTTACCCTTCATTAAATGCGGTCTTGCTTTTTAGACTTGACCGTCTGAGCGGATTAGACCTTTACCTACACGCGTCATTCATGTGGCGCCTCTGCAGTTGCCTCGACTGAGACAAATCCTCCTTTTTAGAGAATGATTCGGTGCTCCTACCTTATCATCTCATCATGTATTCATCCCTTGAGATGTTGACACGTGGTCATCGGGTATTTTACCCACACATTTTGCTCATTTTCTTTGAAACTTGCCGAGGGCATGATGGGAAGAAAACTATGTAACTGTCCCACCTTTTTCGCCACGTGTGTACTTGTCAGCCCCTTCTAAGATTCTTGTCGGTTTATCTTAGATTTTCTGGGACAGGGCACCTTTTCCTCCAGGATTCTTATCGTCTAGTTTGCCGCGCCTTTGACTTTCTTGATTTTGGAAGAGTTGGTTTTTTCGAGGATTTCCTCTTCTATTTAAGAAGGGTCCTGATGAGAGTATGAGTTCCATTTTCCTCAATTCTTTTTTTTTGATGTATGTTGAACTTTTTCTTCCTCGTCCTCCATTCTTTGGTCTTGGGAACACTTTATGTTGTGCGCGTGTCTACACGTTTTGGCTTAGAACCGTTTGCTGCTGGAGTCGCTGGGGTATAAAATACTGTTTCTGTGTTTAAACGTATATATATATACCTTGCCCCTGTTTTATGCCGTAGCGCCGGAGGATGGTGGCATGCATGGAGAGGTGGTTGATTGGGTAAGGTGTCTCAAAGGTTTTGCTCCTGCACATGGTTTTTGTCTCGGATGAGGAATTGGTAAGGTGAAGGCGTGTTGCTCCAAGCGAGGTGTGAGTGCGATGCTCCTGTCGGAGGACGTTATGTAATTTGTGTATCTGTTTTGTTCGGAGTTTGTGGATTTGGTTGTTTTGTGTAATTAAACGCATGACTCTGAGGATTTTTCCTTATGTAATGTTAGTCCAATTATGGATGTTAAAGCCAAGGAGTGATCAGTTCCTATATTTGGATAAGACACTACTTACAATATTGGATTTATTATACATAGGATTTTTTCCTTCTCGCTCTCGTTTTTTGTTTGTGTCCCTTGCTTTGGGATATGATTCCTTCTTGTGACTTGGAGGGTGATACCTCGGTCGAGTGATACTTGCCCCATCCAAGGGCAAGTATCTCGATGCTGGGTATCTCCTCATGTAGAGGACATCACCGATTTTGTGATCGTGATGGAATTATCGTAGGTTTGTGTCCGTGTCGGGTATCTTAGGTAAAGTACCTGCATCATTCTAAGAGAATGGAAGGTGTGGCTAGCACCGTGCCATAGTGTTGTATGGGCTTTAGTGGAATGCAAATATGAGATAAAGTAATAGACAAATTGCTAAGAGAAAAAATGTTGAAAACAAAGACAAAATAAAAATAAAACAAAAATAAAAGGAAAAAACATTAAGACAAAAGGAGAAATTTTATTATATTTGCAAAAGAGAGTTTAGTTCATTCTAGAAACAGAAACGTTATGTGACCCGTGTTCAAGTAGGGAGCATGCCCCATTCTAGGACCTTTTGGTGGTCCCTCTAAGCAATGTAAGATTTTAGGTATTTGATGTTCCATGGGAGTTCAAGTTCTTCGTCGTCAGATTTGAGCAATTTGTATGCTCCATCTCCCGCCTAAGCTAGGACTGTTAATGGACCTTCCCATATGGGTGCAAATTTTCCTAACTCGCGCTGGTAGGGTGGGATCTCGCGCTAAACTTTATCGACTGGGCTGAATTGTCTCAGGTGAACACGTTTGTTGTATTCCCGAGCCAATCTTCTGTGGTAGTTTTCTATTGTTTGGAGAGCGATCTCTCTATTTTCTTCCAAGTCGTCTAACTTGGAGAGTATCATGTCCGAGGTCAGGTTCTTCTCCCATGCCTCAGTCTTCATTTTGGGGATCATTTCCTCTGTTGGTATGATTGCCTCCGTGCCATATGTGAGGGCGAAGGGGGACATTCTCGTTGCTTCCCTCTTGGTAGTCCCATAGGACCATAAGACATTGTGCAACTGTTCACACCAGCTAGCTCCGTATCAGTCAAGTTTATTTTTGAGTATGTCGGCGATGGTCTTATTTGTGGCCTCTGCCTGGCCATTACTCTCAGGATAGATCGGTGTGGATTTGTTTTTTCTGATCTTGAAACAGTTAAAGATAAGGTCGATGTTTTTCTCTCGGAGTTGGGCCCCATTATCAGATACAATGGCGTCTGGGATACCGAAACGACATATGATATGCTTGAAGAGGATCTTAAAGACATCATGGTCTCTGATGTGTCTTAAAGCTGACGCTTCCACCCATTTGGTGAAGTGGTCTGTGGCCACAATTAAATATTTTCTTTGTCCTGTACCGGCTCTGAGTGGTCCGACAATATCAACCCCCCATTTGGCGAATGGCCAAGGGCTTAGGACGGACTTTAAGTCCATTGAGGGTGCATGCCTCCTTTTGCCAAATTTTTGGCACTCGATGCAAGTTTTTGCCATTTGTTTTGTGTCCTCGTTCATGCGAGGCCAAAAATATCCCTGAAGTCTCGCTTTGTGAGTGAGGGATCGTCCTCCACTGTGGTTTCCTGCGTAACCATAATGTATTTCCTTTAATATGCTGTGCTCTTCCCAATCTTCAATTAATAAGACAAGAATTCATAATGATCACCTAGAAATTGAATCAGTTTTAGTGTGCTGTAGTTGTAAGATTTATTACAACTACATCAGTGATCCGGTGTTTATAATTCTTGTCTGCGTAGCTTTTCTAAGATGGCGCATTCTTGTTTAATCTTGTAATTTGTCTCTTTTTTCCATTTGTACCTCAGTTCTTTTTATGCCTCCTCGGCATCAAATTATCAATATTAAACCCTTTTTTAAAAAAATATATATATATATTAAGTATTCCCTTTTTATGCCTCTCGGCATCAAGTTAACAATATTAAACCCCCATTTTCAAAACAAAAATAAATAAAATATACTCCTATATTTATTAATCGCTGAGGTCAAAAAATTTCAGAGAGATGTGATTTTTTTCTACAACTAGAGTCCACAAATGAACAAGGTCGTTATGGCCCATGATCGGTGGGCATCTTGATATTCAATGATGATCAAATTCGAAGATTATAGAAATGATTGGCTACATAACCCATGTCTGCCATACAATCACAACATATGTACACCTGATCAACTTCTCATCTAAATAAACTACATAGGAAATAACAAGGTCATGCAGACGAACTATGAATTACTCTGTTGGATTTTCAAAATAAGAATCTTTGCCATTGGCTTAACATTTTTTTTTAAATGAACACAGTAAATATCATATGAGAGAATTTTCATACGTGAATTTTGTAGTTGTATGAAATCTTACAACTACACTTCACTATAACTGATTCAATCCCTAGGTTATCATTTTGAATTCTTGTTTTATTAACTAAAAATCAAGAATGTTTACAAGAATGATTCAAGTATTACAACAATTCTACTTGAAACCTAAGCTCACTTTCTCTCTCTTCCTATTTCCTTTCCAAGACTTGTCCTAGAATCCTCTCACATACAATGACTCTCTCCTTTATATAGGATTTTACATAGTGGATGACAGCTAAGAATCCCATTACTTTTGGGATCCATATGCGACATATTCGCTCATATACAATCGCTCATCTTCGCATAGCGTACCTTCTCGCGCAGTTCTTCACACTTTACTCGTGACTTTGCTGACATCATCTGGTGCGTCATCTCAACTTTGTTGTGTGCGATGTCCTTCGCTTAGGTTGTATTCTTTACTTCACGTATTTTGTCCACCGACCATCACATTTATCATAAGGGATACATTTTCCCGGTATTGCTTTCTTATCTTAAAGATATGCTTTGTAAGGCAACATTAGGAAACAAGTCCAAGTTCAGTCTCATTTCATAGATGAACTTCAAGTCACCATAGAGTTAATTATTGTTGTCAGACAAAATGACAATGAGCAAGTCAGTCCTTACCCTTGAGTTTTGTCATTGCTTCGAAATATCTAGTCTTCAATGCTCGTTTAACATAATCTAGACAAGCGGTATAGGGATGGAGAATCGGCTCACATTAAATGTCATTCCGGAAATATGAGACATTTGGGCGAGCTCGTAACTAAACCCTCGAGCCACACTATCTTGTGCATTGCGTGAAAAGTTAAAACACCATCAACCATTTTCTTGCTCATCATGTTCCACTGTCCGACTTGGAGCAAGAAATCTCTCTCTCTAACACTTTCACTGTACTTAAGCCATGGGGCAGGAAGAATGCGACCCTCAACTTGAGCAAGCTTATCCTTGATTTTTATTCCAAACTGCTTCGTGCAAGGGTGATCCCCACACTAACCTGCACTCGATCAACGCCACTAATACCACTTACTATTACAGATTCGTGATGCCTGCACCATCATTTGAACCATTGCTAATGGCTAGCTCGTGGTTATATGAGTTGTACTTTCACCAGTCTTGCAAACACCTATATACTACTTAACTGTTCAATGAAATGTGCACAAGTAATAACGATGTCAAAAACAAAAGGTGTAATTTATACAAAAATAAAATGATGTGAAATGATTCGAGTGTACTTACAAGAGCCTCCTGTTTTGGTGAAGAACGACAACAAAAAACTGTTTCACAAGTAAGTGCAAGCTTCAGAAATAAGTTCTCCCGATTCCTTGGATGACCAAAATCAAAGGTCTTGCCATCATTTATATTAAAGCTGGAGGAACATAATTTTTTTTTCCCGCAGAAATAACTTGAGAATTTCCTTCATGTAAAAAGGTGTTACTCAGACCGTGCGGCTCAAGGCTTCATTATGACACCCACAAAACATAGTCTCAATTTTATAGTCGGCTAGAGTTTATCCAAAAACAAGAACTGACTGATCTATGTTGAAATTTCAACCTCCAAGCCAGCGTGCTTGCCAGACAGGTTTCTTATAAGGAATTGCATCTGTAAATTGAATTGTATGTAATAATTAGATCACAACATTCATATGCATGAACATAAAAGAAAAAAAAAATTACCTTCAGTAACTCATTTACATAACTTGTAATCGTATACTGCATACATGAAAAGTTAACCAAAAGGAAAAATAGGATATGCGAAAGCAGACTAGGATTGAGAAAGTAACCTAGCTTACCTTAAAGGGAGTTGCAGAATATTCCGTTAGTTAGTCAGCAGAAAATGAGATTGAGCTCAGTATTTATTAATTTCTTGGAAAAGAAAAGAGAAGATATTTTTAGCGGAAGTTGAGGTTGGCGTTATTCCTCCCCCATGGCTTAATTACAGTGAAAGTGGTAGAGCGAGAGATTTATTGCTCCAAGTCGGACAGTGGAATATGATGAACAAGAAAATGATTGATGGGGTATGGTCAACAACAGGTTGTGTTTTAACTTTTCAAGCAATGCACAAGATAGTGTGGATCGAGGGTTGTGTTACAAGCTCGCCCAAATGTGTCATATTTCTGGAGTGACATTTAAAGTGAGCCGATTCTCCTTCCGTATACCGCTTGTCTGGATTATATTGAACGAGGGTTGAAGAATACATATTCTGAAGCAATGACAAAACTCAAGGGTAAGGTACTCGACTTGGTCATTGTCAATTTACCTCACAACAGTCTATGGTAACTTGAGACTGATCCTGGACTTGTTTCTTCAAGATGAGTAACCAATTCTTTACCAATGTATGCATAAGATAAATTTCAAGATCGGAGAACAAATACTTTGTTGATTTTCTACATTTTGTAAACGCTGAGAATGAAGTGAGGTGTTGTTGTTGTTGTTTTATAATAAGGTTGAGAATGCCATCTCTAGAGCATACACTTCTTATAGCCTACAAGGTTCATGAACCTTTCTCTATAGCAAATCAATTTTAAGAAAACCATAATTATATTAAATGCCTATACAACTAAGTTTTAAATTAATTACTAAATTTGTAAGGATTTTATCCCGCCAATTCAGACTTTCAAATATAGGTCATCGACAGCTACATGTTCAATGAATCTTGATTGATTTGGCAACTCCATTACAAGAAAAAAAATAAAACCTTAAATGGCGGAACAACGGATAAGAGTACGTAAGTAGGTAAAGATTCTCCCGCCAATTTGAATTTTCAGATCTGGACTAGAAGATATAGATTCGATAAATCCTTGTATATAGCAAGTCCAATTTCGGCATGAACACATTAACCTTTCGACAATGGGAATTATAGCTGTTTACTCTTCCAAATATCAACAACAATAGTCAATATAATTAATTTTTATTGGGAAAATTGGTAATATGCCCCAAAATGGACTGCAATCTTGGGAATATTTCCCAGAATTCCAGTTCTTGGGAATATGCCCCGAAGTAACCGTTTCCGCCCAAAAAGGTTAAAAAATCAATTTCTCGCACATTGACCGGTCAATATCTCATAATATGAGATCTCACGGGTCATATAAATGGCAGGTTTAACCTTATACGGTTGAATACATCTCCCAGTGCCACGTGTTTTCATCAAATTGAGTTTTAAACTCGAAGATTTTTAACGGCTTTTGATCAACCAAACCAAATCTAGGGTTTTTATGTCTCACGGGTTTGGATTCTGCTCTTTAGAAACAAAAAAGAAAACAGACGAGAGGGAAAGAAAACCAGTCGAGAGTGAGAGGTTTGTGATGTGAGAATAGGAGGATTGGTGTTCGATGTGTTCGATTAGTTATTATAGTTAATTGTAAACCGAGAATCTGTCACTGTTTTTGCTTTTGCTATTAGTTTAGTTGAAGTTAAAGGGAGAAGAAGAAGAAGGAAAACTGCAAATTGAAGCAGCATGGGTCTTCAAAAAGAGTAAGTAATAGAAACCCAACATGTATTTATCTTTGTTTTCGTTTTTGTGGTTACTTGTGTTAATTTGATAAAAAGTGAATTTAGGGTTCTATAAAATTGGGTTTTTTTTTTTTCTGATTTAGGTTAATTTTGTGGAAAAATCGTAAGTAAATGAGATTAAACGTGTATGGGTCTTCAAAAAGAGTAAGTAAATTAAACCCAATGTTTTTTTTATCTTAGTTTTTCTCATATTATATGGTTAATGTAGTGTAGAAAGTGAATTTAGGGTTCTTCAAGGGGTGTTTCTGGTTTAGGTTAGTTTGGGTTAATTGGGGATACTAAAATTGGGGTTAATTAGTTTAAGGATGACTGAAATTGAACATTATGGATTGTTGTGAAATGTTGAATACGATTAGTTAGAGAATTTTATTAGAACCATGTAGTTAATACGCTGTAGTTAATACGCTTTTAGTTATCTGTTTATGTAGAATCTTGTAAGGTTGTGCTGCAAAAACAGTCATTCATACGAGTTGGCCTTATTTTTTGTTTTGAGCATAGAGTTGCCTTACTGGTTTTGTCGATGTGCTTGTAAATGGGTATGTTTGTTTGTAATGATGTATTTTCTTGATTTGGAAATGAGAATGTGTTGAATTGCAGGTTCTATTCTGGAACAGTGTATTTGCAATATATTGTCGTTATAAAAATTTACAGTAGTTTTCAAATGGTCTTGATCCAGGTAGGTGAATATAGGCCTTTGGATGAGATGAAATAAACACGTTCAATTGCCTTCTGAAAAGTTGCAGCAAAAGACTTATTAAAGGAGACAGTTCAATTCATTTCAGATATCTACACAACCCTGCACTAGTTTGAGGATGAAATATTCCTCTCACAAGAAACCTGTAAACTCAAACCTTCTGTACTAGAAACTGTATGCCTCGCCATTTGTTTCAACTCCATTTCAAGTAATGGAATAAAATCTATAGTCATCTATAATGAATCAGCTGAACATCTTCATTAGAATCAGAATCACCGTTTAAAGAACTGTTTACGTCAATGCTTTTACAGAAATCAGACCTATCACATGTTCCAAGTCCATCTGTAGTTCTTTCATTTCTATCCTACCCAAAAACAAATTAGATTTGATTATCATTTTCACTATGCCATGATAAAAGTTTAAAAAATGAAATCAAGACGCAAGCAGACACTAGAGAAGGTCGCAGACGACCCTGAGCCATTTATTACTCACAAGACATTCTTTTGAATAAATAATTTTTCCCATTTGGAAATATAATAAGTTTCTGGATATTAAGATCACAAAATTTTCCTCCCTACAACTCATTAACAATTTAAAAGACTGAATGATATACAAATTCAATAAGAAAGATATCAAGCCACAATTAGTTCTCAAGATGTGTAAGCCTTGACGAGCATCAACCATCACTTATTTCGTTCACCAACCTCCACAATTATCATAATTGATACATTTTCCAGGTATTGCTTGCTCACCTTAAAAAACGCTTTGTAAGGCAACACTAAGAAACTAGTCCAAGTTCAGTCTTTCAGATAAACTTCAAGTCACCGTAGAATGAACTGTTGTTGTCAGGAAAAATGACAATGAGCAAGTCGTTTCCTTACACTTGAATTTTTCCATTGCTTCAGAATTTAGAGTCTTCAACGCTCGTCCAACATGCGGTATAAGGAGGAAGAATTGGCTCATATTGAATGTCATTCCGGAAATATGACACGTTTGGGCGACATCCTAACAAACTCTCGATCCACAGTGTCTTGGAACTACGTGAAAAGGTGAAAAGTTAAAACGCATCCTGTTGTTGACCATACTCCATCAACCATTTTCTTGTGAATCATGTTCCATTGTCCGACTTGCAATAAGAAATCTCTTTTTCTCTACCACTTTCGCTGTACTTAAGCCATCGGGCAGGTAGAGTGCTAACCTCAACTTGAGCAAGCTTAGCCTTGATTTTTATTCGAAATTGCTCCATGCAAGGGTTATCCAGAGATGCATTGCGCCGTATAATGCTTTAACCTGTTAGACGCTAACCTGCATTCCCTGAGCACCAACTAATACCAATTCCTATCTCAGATTCTTGATGCATGAACCATCATATGCACCATTGCCAATGGCTACCTAGTGTGGTTATACCAGTTCCTACTCTCACTATTCTTTTAACACCTGCAAGTCCTAAACCGTTAAGTGAAATTAATGTGTGCAAGTAATAGCTATGTCGACAACAAAAGGTTTAATTTACAAATAAGAAAAAAAAATATAAAAAAATAAGTGAATTGATTTGCGTGTACTTACAAGAGCCTCCTGTTTGGATGAAGAACGGCAGCAAATAACTGATGCGCAACTACGTGAATGCTAGAGAAATAAGTTCTCCCCAGTAAGAGCCAAATCCAAGGACTTGCCATCCTTTATTAAAGCTGATGTAACATAACTTTTTTTCGCAGAAATAACTTGAGAATTTCCTTCATATTGATAACCAGAAGACAGAGTCTCAATTTTTTAGCTAGAGTTGTTCCAGACACCAGACGTGGATGATCTTACGGAAGAGAAGAAAAGAGAACGAGCTAAGTATTTATTTTTTTCTTGAAGAAGAGAAGAAAAGATGTTTCTGAAATGCGCGGAGATGCTTATCGGATGATTCTTAAGCAAAGGATTTTGGAATAAAATTACAGTGAAAGTGGTAGAGAGAGAGAGATTTCTTGTTCCAAGTTGGACAATGGAACATGATGAACAAGAAAATGGTTGATGGGTTATGGTCAACAACAGGATGTGTTTTAAATTTTCTCGGAATGCCCAAGATAGTGTGGCTCGAGAGTTTTGTTACGATCTCGCCCAAATGTGTCATATTTCCGGAATGACATTAAATATGAGCCAATTCACCCTCCGTATACCGCTTTATTAATCATGTTGAACGACCGTTGAAGACTAGATATTCTGAAGCAATGACAAAACTCAAGGGTAAGGTACTCGACTTGGTCATTGTCATTTTACCTCACAACGTCTATGGTAACTTGAGACTGATCCTGGACTTGTTTCTTCAAGATGCGCAACCAATTCTTGAGAAATGTATAAATAAGATAAGCTTGAAGATCCGAGAACAACTACTGTGCTGATTTTCTACATTTTGTAAACGCTGAGAAAGAAGTGAGGTTTTGTAGTTGTTTTTTTCTGATAAGGTTGAGAATGCCATCTCTAGGGCATACACTTCTTATAGCATACAAGGTTCATGAACCTTTCTCTATGGGAAATCAATTTTAAGAAACCAATAAATATATTAAATGCCTAAACCAAGTTTTAAATTAATTACTAAATTTGTAAGGATTTTATCCCGCCAATTCAAATTTTCAATTATAGGTCATCGACAGCTACATGTTCAATGAACCTTGCATTGATTTGGCAACTCCATTACAAGAAAAATAAATAAAACCTTAAATGGGGAACAACGGATAAGAGTAGGTAACTAGGTAAAGATTCTCCCGCCAATCTGAATTTTCAGATCTGGACTAGCGGATATTGATTCCATAAATCCTTGTATATGGCAAGTCCAATTTCTGCATGCACACATTAAGCTTTGGACAATGGGAATTATAGCAGTTTACTCTTCCAAATATCAACAGCAATAGTCAATATAAAATGAGATACCAAAGAGGGAATCAGTATCGGCCTATGCCAGAATGATGTCGACAATAACAACCACACGTTTTTGCGAACTTACATTCAATACATAATCAGTGCGTACAAGGGGTAACTTCATGAAATTACACTAGAAGTATGTAAAAAAAAAAGTGCTCCCATCAAAAATCAAATAAGTAAAAGATGTTTTGTTTTAATTCCAACAACCCAGTAAATTTAAATACTGTTGGAGCCAAAAGAGAAGTCATGGGCTGACAGTCATACACTGTACTATCAAAGTATGATGATTAAAATTTAAATACAGTACCATTTTACATTCAAGTAGATTAAAACATAAGATGCAACAACGTAATACCACAAAAGGAACACACACAAAAAATTCTAACCCAACCTTATTAACATCTTAAACTATAGATGGGTGATCCATCCGACTAAAGAATTCACCCCATGATTCAAATTCACACATTGTCGTTGCCGATGTTCACAATGGCAGTAAAGATGATACTGAGTTATATCAATTGTATACTTTGATTGCGTTTAGCGACGCGAACCATGTTTCTAGTACCGTTCTTCATGTTACTAAGTTCATGATGCATATTATGAACACTAGGGGAATAAAATAAGGTACACAAAGGCTTACTTAGGCACACGAATCGCAAAAAAGACTTCTTTTGGTAGGATTGAGAATATTTCCTGAAGAATCTCTTCAGGTAGCAGGTTTGAAACTCCATGTTGTGCAGGAGTTGAAAAGGAAGAAGAGAATATGCTTTTCGAAGATACATGTATAACCCAAATAAAAAAACACTTAAAAATAAAAGAAGTGCTTAATTAAGATAATCTCATAATACCAGCATGGTACTTGGTTAACGAAGAATATCATGTGGTATAGCCGCTAATACAATCAGAAATAGGCTTTCCTTGAGATAATTTCATAATACCATCACTGTAATATTGGTGATGTAACATTGTGAACCTTGTTGTAGTATGGTATGACTACTTTTCAATTAATTTTCTGCAACTTCAATTTTATGCATTACTTAAATAGAAAATCCCCTCTGGCAAATTAGATGTAGCTCGAAAATCTCCAACGACTCCAAGATTTGTGTACCCACACAATTCTTCAAGCTAGCTCCCCACCACTATATAGTCATAAGTTTGTTCCATGGATTTGATTCTATTTTCTGTATCTGCACAATCTTGAATATTTTCACCCTTTATGATCATGCGTAACAACTTAATTTCACCTAAAATAAGCGAATCTGAACTAACCATATCATTGTTTGTTATAATTAAGCATGCAGCTATTTGAGAATCCAACATCAGTTCTCTATATCTGTTGTTCTTTGGGTCATATAAAACAAAACCTTGATCGACCATCCATAAAATTTCACCGTTCTTGAAACTCCATATTAACTCCACAGACATGCTACTAATTATACTCTCATGAGTAATAGAGAAACTCTTAGTTCAAGATTCTCTCACTCCATATTTTTGCATCATCCATATATCAATTCGGACATTACCAACATGAAAAACTAAACATAAGCATTCTCCCAATACCCCCACAGATATATCGAACATATTTCCTTCAAAAGGTTCTTGTGAATATATCATAGGGGATTCTGGAAATGGTGCCTCAATGAATATCTCATTCACAATATCAAAACAGACTAGAAGAGTGGAGCCTTGTCCAAAGGTACGCGCAAGCCAATGAAGAGCTCTCCATTAGAGAGCACTCCTTCGACAGTTCTGTAATAAAGATGGAATGGTTTGCTGTGACTATGTTTCCATGAATTTGATCCAAATGTATAGACATCGACATCAGAACACTGCGAAAGGAATGTTGTAAACAACCCTTACCGATTTGTAATCGCCAGTCTTGTAATCATAACCAAAACCATAGACATCAATGTCATCGTTGATTACTTCTTGTGTTATGGGTATTTTCTTGTACCACTTGGTGGACAAATTCAAAATAAAAAGTTCCTCGCAACCACTTATAATACCTCGTAAGCAAACCAAGCCATTATATAAAGACGTAAGAAACTAAGACTTTCGAAAATCTAGAGATATTGAAGGGTAATTCCATGGCTCACATTCGCACATTGTTGCTGATGATGTTGTCAATGGAAATCGAATATTTTTATTACCTTTAGCCAATCCAACCGCAATTCTAGTACCATTTTTTATGTTACTAAGTTCATGATAATACTTTGAAAACTAAGGGTATCAGATTAGGTACACAAGGACAAAACTCTTCATATTGTTTGAGTTCAGAAGAGGCAGAATGCAAAGCAGTCAGAGAGGCGCTTTTTTGGGATAAAGCTTTGCAGATGAAAAGAATTCAGATTGAGGGTGATGCTAAATTGGTCATCCAATCCATCAATGAGAGTTGTTCCTTCATTCATTGGAAGAATAAGAACATTATTAAGCAAATAAAACTTCTTAGGAATAGTTTTGATTTATGCATTTTCTCTTATGTCAACAGACATGACAACCAAGTTGCTGATGGGGTTTCAAAACTCGTCATAACAGATGCAACAAACTTGTTATGCACTGATAATTTCCCTTTAAGTATCGGTAATCTTTTACCCAAAGATCAAAACTCTTCAGCTGGCTAATTTTTAAATCAATAAAATTTTTAGTTATCAAAAAAAAAAAAAGATTAGGTACACAAGGACTTGCTCACGCACCTGAATCGCAAAAGAGGTAGCCTTGAGAAGATTTTTAGGAGAATCTCTTCCGGGAGGTATGGCATTGCCCGTTTCTTCTTCAACTTCATGTTGCGCAAGAGAAGGGGAGGAAGAAGAAATTAGGGTTTTGGAAGAAAGTTGAAAAACCCTTACAAGAAAAGACTTATACGCGCGACCGTAAATAGAAAGGAGTGCTTTACGTTCTAGTTGGCCAGGTCTAACTCAATTAGCGTAAGAGTGTCGAGCCTCTGGTCTTGAATACTTTCAAGTGGATAATGAGAGTCAAATCCTTGGAAAATGTAGCTATTCCCAATTGATTGATCAAATGGTACTTGGTTAACTGAGAATATGTTCGAGGTGTTGTTATTAAATCGTGAGTGCCTTACCGCATTTGGATTCTTTTTCATGATAGGATAATGACGACGGATAAGCTATTAAGAAGAGGTATGGATGTTTCTAGTTTATGTTGTTTTTGTGATGAAGACGATGAAACTAGCTCGCATTTATTCCATGATTGTTGGAGAATCCGGAGAATTTGGGACTACTTTGTTTAAGGATGTCGCTTTGATTGGACTTACAATTCAAATGTGATTACAAATGTGAAGTCTTGGAAGTTTAATTGGTGTGACGAAAGACTTAGTCAAATTTGGAACAACATTCCGGTTGCAATATGGTGGTGTATATGGAGAGAACGAAATGCAAGAGTCTTTGAAAACAAAAAGAAAAATTTGGTAAGCCTCCTTAAAAATGTTAAACTACAAGCATTCTTTTGGGCCGAGTTGAACACAAGGATGATGGGTCTAACGGCGAATATGGTGATTGCATTATGGGACTCTTTATTCTGGCATTTGTAAACTTATTTTTTTGTTATTTTGAATTTGCCGGGATGTTTTTCGCTATTTTGTTCTTGCTTATATTCGTTGGGTTGAGGTACCCCACTTAAGTACCTCTTCTTTTAATGAATTTTCACTTTGACAGATCAAAAGAAAAAATCACCCCATTTGTAATTTAAAACAGGAAGCCCACAAAACAGAACACAAGCGAAAGAAAACCAAACTGTCTATGTATCCATTACTGGTTTGGACTAGACTAAACTGTAAAAATTATATAAGCAAAAAAAAAAAAAAAAAAATCCAATCGAAAATCGGAAATTGCCTTCTTAATTAGCCGGCGAGATTTAAATCGTCACTGAGAATATCGTAGCTTTTTTATGGGTTACAAGAGAGTACATTTTAAAAGTTGCAGCAAAAGACTTATTAAAGGAGACAGTTCAATTCATTTCAGATCGCAACACAACCCTGCAGTAGTTTGAGGATGAAATATTCCTCTCACAAGAAACATGTAAACTCAAACCTTCTGTAGTAGAAACTGTATGCCTCGCCATTTGTTTCAACTCCATTTCAAGTAATGGAATAAAATCTATAGTCATCTATAATGAATCAGCTAAACATCTTCATTAGAATCAGAATCACCGTTTAAAGAACTATTTACGTCAATGCTTTTACAGAAATCAGACCTATCACATGTTCCAAGTCCATCTGTAGTTCTTTCATTTCTATCCAACCCAAAAACAAATTAGATTTGATTATCATTTTCACTATGCCATGATAAAAGTTTAAAAAATGAAATCAAGACGCAAGCAGACACTAGAGAAGGTCGCAGACGACCCTGAGCCATTTA
Organism: Papaver somniferum; assembly: GCF_003573695.1. Classification (NCBI taxonomy): domain Eukaryota; kingdom Viridiplantae; phylum Streptophyta; class Magnoliopsida; order Ranunculales; family Papaveraceae; genus Papaver; species Papaver somniferum. Next base: position 164,548,879 of record NC_039367.1, read on the forward strand.
TTACTTACAAGACATTCTTTTGAATAAATAATTTTTCCCATTTGGAAATATAATAAGTTTCTGGATATTAAGATCACAAAATTTTCCTCCCTACAACTCATTAACAATTTAAAAGACTGAATGATATACAAATTCAATAAGAAAGATATCAAGCCACAATTAGTTCTCAAGCTGTGTAAGCCTTGACGACGCATCAACCATCACTTATTTCGTTCACCAACCTCCACAATTATCATAATGGATACATTTTCCAGGTATTGCTTGCTCACCTTAAAAAACGCTTTGTAAGGCAACACTAAGAAACTAGTCCAAGTTCAGTCTTTCAGATAAACTTCAAGTCACCGTAGAGTGAACTGTTGTTGTCAGGAAAAATGAGAATGAGCAGGTCGTTTCCTTACACTTGAATTTTTCCATTGCTTCAGAATTTAGAGTCTTCAACGCTCGTCCAACATGCGGTGTAAGGAGGAAGAATTGGCTCATATTGAATGTTATTCCGGAAATATGACACGTTTGGGCGACATCGTAAAAAACTCTCGAGCCACACTGTCTTGGGCACTACGTGAAAAGTTAAAATGCATCCTGTTGTTGACCATACTCCATCAACCATTTTCTTGTGCAGCATGTTCCATTGTCCGACTTGCAGCAAGGAATCTCTTTTTCTCTACCACTTTCGCTGTACTTAAGCCATGGGGAAGGTAGAGTGCTAACCTTAACTTGAGCAAGCTTATCCTTGATTTTTATTCGAAACTGCTCCATGAAAGGCTTATCCAAGGAAGCATTGCGGCGGATAATGCTTTAACTTATTAGACGCTAACCTGCATTCCCTGAGCACCAACTAATACCAATTCCTATCTCAGATTCTTGATGCATGAACCATCATATGCACCATTGCCAATGGCTACCTAGTGTGGTTATACCAGTTCCTACTCTCACTATTCTTTTAACACCTGCAAGTCCTAAACCGTTCAGTGAAATTAATGTGTGCAAGTAATAGCTATGTCGACAACAAAAGGTTTAATTTACAAATAAGAAAAAAAATATAAAAAAAATAAGTGAATTGATTTGCGTGTACTAACAAGAGCCTCCTGTTTTGATGAAGAACGGCAGCAAATAACTGATGCGCAACTAAGTGAATGCTAGAGAAATAAGTTCTCCCCAGTAAGAGCCAAATCCAAGGACTTGCCATCCTTTATTAAAGCTGATGTAACATAACTTTTTTTCGCAGAAATAACTTGAGAATTTCCTTCATTATGATAACCAGAAGACAGAGTCTCAATTTTTTAGTCGGCTAGAGTTGTTCCAGAAACCAGACGTGGCTTATCTTACGGAAGAGAAGAAAAGATAACGAGCTCAGTATTTATTTGTTTCTTGAAGAAGAGAAGAAAAGATGTTTCTGAAATGCGCGAAGATGCTTATTGGATGATTCTTAAGCAAAGGATTTTGGAATAAAATTACAGTGAAAGTGGTAGAGAAGAGAGATTTCTTGTTCCAAGTCGGACAATGGAACATGATGAACAAGAAAATGGTTGATGGGGTATGGTCAACAACAGGATGTGTTTTAAATTTTCTGGAAATGCCCAAGATAGTGTGGCTGGAGAGTTTGTTACGATCTCGCCCAAATGTGTCATATTTCCGGAATGACATTCAATATTAGACAATTCTCCCTCCGTATACCGCTTTATTAATCATGTTGAACGACCGTTGAAGACTAGATATTCTGAAGCAATGACAAAACTCAAGGGTAAGGTACTCGACTTGGTCTTTGTCATTTTACCTCACAACGTCTATGGTAACTTGAGACTGATCCTGGACTTGTTTCTTCAAGATGCGCAACCAATTCTTGAGAAATGTATAAATAAGATAAGTTTGAAGATCGGAGAACAACTACTGTGCTGATTTTCTACATTTTACAAACGCTGAGAAAGAAGTGAGGTTTTGTAGTTTTTTTTTTCTGATAAGTTTGAGAATGCATCTCTAGGGCATACACTTCTTATAGCCTACAAGGTTCATGAACCTTTCTCAATGGGAAATCAATTTTAAGAAACCAATAAATATATTAAAGGCCTAAACCAAGTTTTAAATTAATTACTAAATTTGTAAGGATTTTATCCCGCCAATTCAAATTTTCAAATATAGGTCATTGACAGCTACATGTTCAATGAACCTTGATTGATTTGGCAACTCCATTACAAGAAAAATAAATAAAACTTTAAATTGGGAACAACGGATAAGAGTAGGTGAGTAGGTAAAGATTCTCCCGCCAATCTGAATTTTCAGAACAACGGATATTGATTCCATAAATCCTTGTATATGGAAAGTCCAATTTCTGCATGCACACATTATGCTTTGGACAATGGGAATTATAGCAGTTAACACTTCCAAATATCAACAACAATAGTCAATATAAAATGAGATACAAAAGAGGGAATCATTATCGGCCTCTGCCAGAATGATGTCGACAATAACAACCACACGTTTTTGCGAACTTACATTTAATACATAATCAGTATGTACAAGGGATAACTTCATGAAATTACACTACAAGTATGTAAAAAAAAGTGCTCCCATCAAAAATCAAATAAGTAAAAAATGTTTTGTTTTAATTACAACAACCCCAGTAAATTTAAATATTGTTGGAGCCGAAAGAGAAGTCATGGGCTGACAGTCATAGACTGTAGTATCAAAGTATGATGATTAAAATTTAAATACAATACCATTTTACATTCAAGTAGATTAAAACATAAGATGCAACAACGTAATACCACAAAAGGAACACACACAAAAATATTTAACCCAACCTTATTAACATCTTGAACTATAGATGGGTGATCCATCCGACTAAATTATTCATCCCATGATTCAAACAAACATTGTCGTTGCTGATGTTGACAATGGCAGTAAAGATGATACTGACTTATATCAATTGTATACTTTGATTGCGTTTAGCCACGCGAACCATATTTCTAGTACCGTTCTTCATGTTACTAAGTTCATGATGCATATTATGAACACTAGGGGAATAAAATAAGGTACACAGAGGCTTACTTAGGCACACGAATCGCAAGAAAGACTTCTTTTGGTAGGCTTGAGAATATTTTCTGAAGAATCTCTTCAGGCAGCAGGTTTGAAACTCCATGTTGTGCAGGAGTTGAAGAGGAAGAAGAAAATAGGCTTTTCGAAGATACATGTAAAACCCAAACAAAAAAACACTTAAAAATAAAAGAAGTGCTTAATTAATATAATCTCATAATACCAGCATGGTACTTGGCTAACGAAGAATATCATATGGTATAACCGCTAATACAATCAGAAATAGGCTTTCCTTGAGATAATTTCATAATACCATCACAGTAATATTGGTGGTGTAACATTGTGAACCTTGCTGTAGTATGGTATGGCTACTTTTCAATTAATTTTCTGCAACTTCAATTTTATGCATTACTTAAATAGAAAATCCTCACTGGGAAATTAGATGTGGCTCGAAAATCTCCAACGACTCCAAGATTTTTTACCCACACAATTCTTCAAGCTATCTACCCACCACTATAAAGTCATAATTTTGTTCCATGGATTTGATTTTATTTTCTGTATCTGTACAATATTGAATATTTTCACCCTTTATGATCATGCGTAACAATTTAATTTCACCTTAAATAAGCGAATCTGAACTAACCATATCATTGTTTGTTATAATTAAGCTTGCAGCTATTTGAGAATCCAACATCAGTTCTCTATATCTGTTGTTCTTTGGGTCATATAAAAAAAAACCTTGATCGACCATCCATAAAATTTCACCGTTCTTGAAACTCCATATTAACTCCACAGACATGCTACTAATTATACTCTCATGAGTAATAGAGAAACTCTTAGTCCAAGATTCTCTAACTCCATATTCTTGCATCATCCATATATCAATTCGGACATTACCAACATGAAAAACTAGACATAAGCATTCTCCCAATACCCCCACAGATATATCGAACATATTTCCTTCCAAAGGTTCTTGTGAATATATCATTGGGGATTCTGGCAATGGTGCCTCAATGAATATCTTATTCACAATATCAAAACAGACTACAAAGAGTGGAGTCTTGTCCAAAGGTACGCGCAAGCCAATGAAGAGCTCTCCATTAGAGAGCACTCCCTCGATAGTTCTGTAATAAAGATGGAATGGTTTGCTTTGACTATGTTTCCATGAATTTGATCCTAATGTATAGACATCAACATCAAAACACTGCGAAGGCATGTTGTAGCTATTCCCAATATCAAGTGGATAATGAGAGTCAAATCCTTGGACAATGTAGCTATTCCCAATTGATTGATCAAATGGTACTTGGCTAACTAAGAATATGTTCGAGGTGTTGTTATTAAATCGTGAGTGCCTTACCGCATTTGTTATTAAGTCAGAAAATAAATAAAAAAGATCAACCCATTTGTAATTTAAAACAGGAAGCCCACGGAACAGAACACAAGCGAAAGAAAACCAAACTTAGAGTCTATGTATCCATTATTGGTTTGGACGAGACTAAATTGTAAAAATTATATAAGAAAAAAAAAAATAAAATCCAATCGACAATCGGAAATTGCCTTCTTAATTACCGGCGAGATTTAAAAATTGTCACTGAGAATATCGTAGCTTTATTATGGGTTACAAGAGAGTACATTTTAAAAGTTGCAGCAAAAGACTTATTAAAGGAGACAGTTCAATTCATTTCAGATCGCAACACAACCCTGCACTAGTTTGAGGATGAAATATTCCTCTCACAAGAAACCTGTAAACTCAAACCTTCTATACTAGAAACTGTATGCCTCGCCATTTGTTTCAACTCCATTTCAAGTAATGGAATAAAATCTATAGTCATCTTGAATGAATCAGCTGAACATCTTCATTAGAATCAGAATCACCGTTTAAAGAACTGTTTACGTCAATGCCTTTACAGAAATCAGACCTATCACATGTTCCAAGTTTGTAGTTCTTTCATTTCTATCCTACCCAAAAACAATTTAGATTTGATTATCATTTTCACTATGCCATGATAAAAGTTTAAAAAATGAAATCAAGACGCAAGCAGACACTAGAGAAAGTCGCAGACGACCCTGAGCCATTTATTACTTACAAGACATCCTTTTGAATAAATATTTTTTCCCATTTGGAAATATAACAAGTTTCTGGATATTAAGATCACAAAATTTTCCTCCCTACATCTCATTAACAATTTAAAATATTGAATGATATACAAATTCAATAAGAAAGATATCAAGCCACAATTAGTTCTCAAGCTGTGTAAGACTTGACGACGCATCAACCATCACTTATTTCGTTCACCAACCTCCACAATTATCATAATGGATACATTTTCCAGGTATTGCTTGCTCACCTTAAAAAATGCTTTGTAAGGCAACACTAAGAAACTAGTCCAAGTTCAGTCTTTCATATAAACTTCAAGTCACCGTAGAGTGAACTGTTGTTGTCAGGCAAAATGACAATGAGCAAGTCGTTCCCTTACACTTGAATTTTTCCATTGCTTCAGAATTTAGAGTCTTCAACGCTCGTCCAACATGCGGTATAAGGAGGAAGACTTGGCTCATATTCAATGTCATTCCGGAAATATGACACGTTTGGGCGACATCGTAACAAACTCTCGAGCCACACTGTCTTGGGCACTACGTGAAAAGTTAAAACGCATCCTGTTGTTGACCATACTCCATCAACCATTTTCTTGTGCAGCATGTTCCATTGTCCGACTTGCAGCAATAAATCTCTTTTTCTCTACCACTTTCGCTGTACTTAAGCCATGGAGCAGGTAGAGTGCTAACCTCAACTTGAACAAGCTTATCCTTGATTTTTATTCGAAACTGCTCCATGCAAGGGTAATCCAGAGAAGCATTGCGGCGGATAATGCTTTAACTTATTAGACGCTAACCTGCATTCCCTGAGCACCAACTAATACCAATTCCTATTTCAGATTCTTGATGCATGAACCATCATATGCACCATTGCCAATGGCTACCTAGTGTGGTTATACCAGTTCCTACTCTCACTAGTCTTTTAACACCTGAAAATCCTAAACCATTCAGTGAAATTAATGTGTGCAAGTAATAGCTATGTCGACAACAAAAGGTTTAATTTACAAATAAGAAAAAAATATATAAAAAAATAAGTGAATTGATTTGCGTGTACTTACAAGAGCCTCCTGTTTTGATGAAGAACGGCAGCAAATAACTGATGCACAACTAAGTGAATGCTAGAGAAATAAGTTCTCCCCAGTAAGAGCCAAATCCAAGGACTTGCCATCCTTTATTAAAGCTGATGTAACATAACTTTTTTTCCGCAGAAATAACTTGAGAATTTCCTTCATTATGATAATCAGAAGACAGAGTCTCAATTTTTTAGTCGGCTAGAGTTGTTCCAGTAACCAGACGTGGCTGATCTTAAGGAAGAGAAGAAAAGAGATCGAGCTAAGTATTTATTTTTTTCTTGAAGAAGAGAAGAAAAGATGTTTCTGAAATGCGCGGAGATGCTTATTGGATGATTCTTAAGCAAAGGATTTTGGAATAAAATTACAGTGAAAGTGGTAGAGAGAGAGAGAGATTTCTTGTGGATACCAAAAACCACCTTCGACGCGTGGCGCCGTATGGAGGAAGGAGTAACTTAGCATCTCTAGAACTAGGTACATAGTATCTTAGCTTAGTTTCTTTAATTTATATGTAAAGGACATTTTTGTAAATCCATTTCTAATCGCTAGTACTTAAGAAAATATCTAAGAGAAAGAAAATGATCAGATTTTATTTGGTCAAACTTCATCTTCTTCCCCAAAAAACTAGATCAAGGAGAGCTCCAAAAACTTATTAATGGAGTCTCACCTTGTAAATCAATTAATCATAGTGAAGAACCATGGATGTAGATCCCATTATGGATCGAACCATGTAGAATTCATGTGTCTCATTTACATTTCTAGCATACTTAGTATTCATATTTCATTTGGATTGTGAATAAATGTTTAGATTTAGGATTTGGTATACAAATGAAGGTTTGGGTGTGACTATGGATTTTCCGTAGTTACATTTTGGCGTCGGAGAACAGGGATTGAACCTGTGTTGATTGATTCAGGAGATTTCCAACAAAGTTTAGTTATAATCTTCATCAAAGCTTACCGGATCTGTGAGTTTCAAGAGAGGAAACGAAAATTGGAACGAAAATTTCATGTTTCAGACGGCAAATGATATTAGCAGGTCAAAGAAGTTATGAGAAAGAGATATTGCGGTACTGAAGAACATAAATTGTAGTTGCATCTTTTCTGACTACCACACCCAAGTGAAATTAAAGACTACAAACTACTTAAACATACAAGATTTAATATGAACAAGATGTAAAGAGCATGAAATGTAAAGATTGACACAAGCATATAACGTGGTTCGGCCTTGAAGACCTGCGTCCACGGAGAAGAATATGTTTTCTTATTGATTATAAGGTCTTACCCTTGAAAGTGTTACAAATATCTTCTAGATTCCTCACTTTCTCTCTATCTAGATCTCTCTCTGGAATTCTCTGTAGAAAGACCATCTAATGTTACATAAGTTGTTTATCTCCTTGTACATGGACTGGTATTTATAATCTAAATAAACTCGTGATGGCTTGATCGTCCGTGTTGGATGAGCTGTCTTCCATCGTGCTGGTTCACTCGGGCTGGTTCTATACTATCCCTCGTGATGGCTTGCTTGTTTCTCCCTCCGAGTTATCTCACTCTCCACTGGATCGTGTTGTCCTTCTGTGGAGAACCTCGCGCTTTATTGCCTCGGGGTCGTAGTATAGATTGTCCAAGTCTTCCGTCACGATGTGCAACTACCCCTGTCCTGTTCTTACCCTTCATTAAATGCGGTCTTGCTTTTTAGACTTGACCATCTGAGCGGATTAGACCTTTACCTACACACTTCATTCATGTGGCGCCTCTGCAGTTGCCTCGACTGAGACAAATCCTCCTTTTTAGAGAATGATTCAGTGCTCCTACCTTATCATCTCATCATGTATTCATCCCTTGAGATGTTGACACGTGGTCATCGGGTATTTTACCCACACATTTTGCTCATTTTCTTTGAAACTTGCCGAGGGCATGATGGGAAGAAAACTATGTAACCGTCCCACCTTTTTCACCACGTGTGTACTTGTCAGCCCCTTCTAAGATTCTTGTCGGTTTATCTTAGATTTTCTGGGACAGGGCACCTTTTCCTCCAGGATTCTTATCGTCTAGTTTGCCGCACCTTTGACCTTCTTGAGTTTGGAAGAGTTGGTTTTTTCGAGGATTTCCTCTTCTATTTAAGAAGGATCCTGATGAGAGTGTGAGTTCCATTTTCCTCCATTCTTTTTTTTGATGTATGTTGAACTTTTTCCTCCTCGTCCTCCATTCTTTGGTCTTGGGAACACTTTATGTTGTGCGCGTGTCTACACGTTTTGGCTTAGAACCGTTTGCTGCTGGAGGCGCTGGGGTATAAAATATTGTTTTTTTGTTTAAACGTATATATATACCTTTCCCCTGTTTTATGCCGTAGCACCGGAGGCTGGTGGCATGCATGGAGAGGTGGTTGATTGGGTAAGATGTCCCAAAGGTTTTTCTCCTGCACATGGTTTTTGTCTCGGACGAGGAATTGGTAAGATGAAGGCGTGTTGCTCCAAGCGAGGTGTGAGTGCGATGCTCCTGTCCGAGGACGTTATGTAATTTGTGTATCTGTTTTGTTCAGAGTTTGTGTTTTTGGTTGTTTTGTGTAATTAAAAGCATGGCTCTGAGGATTTTTCCTTATGTAATGTTATTCCAATTATGGATGTTAAAGCCAAGGAGTGATCAGTTCCTATATTTGGATAAGACACTACTTACAATATTGGATTTATTATACATAGGATTTTTTCCTTCTCGCTCTCGTTTTTTGTTTGTGTCCCTTGCTTTCGGATATGATTCCTCCTTGTGACTTAGAGGGTGATACCTCGATCGAGTGATACTTTCCCCAGCCAAGGGCAAGTATCTCGATGCTGGGTATCTCCTCATGTAGAGGACGTCACCGATTTTGTGATCGTGATGGCATTATCGTAGGTTTGTGTCCGTGTCGGGTAGCTTAGGTAAAGTACCTGCATCATTCTAAGAGAATGGAAGGTGTGGCTAGCACCGTGCCATAGTGTTATATGGGCTTTAGTGGAATGCAAATATGAGATAAAGTAATAGACAAATTGCTAAGAGAAAAAATGTTGAAAACAAATTCAAAATAAAAATAAAACAAAAATAAAAGGAAAAAACATTAAGACAAAAGGAGAAATTTTATTATTTTTGAAAAAGAGAGTTTAGTTCATTCTAGAAACAGAAACGTTATGTGACCCGTGTTCAAGTAGGGAGCATGCCCCATTCTAGGACCTTTTGGTGGTCCCTCTAAGCAATGTAAGATTTTAGGTATTTGATGTTCCATGGGCGTTCAAGTTCTTCGTCGTCAGATTTGAGCAATCTGTATGCTCCATCTCCCGCCTAAGCTAGGACTGTTAATGGACCTTCCCATATGGGTGCTAATTTTCCTAACTCGCGCTGGTAGGGTGGGATCTCGCGCTAAAATTTATCGATTGGGCTGAATTGTCTCAGGTGAACACGTTTGTTGTATTCCCGAGCCAATCTTCTGTGGTAGTTTTCTATTGTTTGGAGAGCGATCTCTCTATTTTCTTCCAAGTCGTCTAACTTGGAGAGTATCATGTCCGAGGTCAGGTTCTTCTCCGATGCCTCTCAGTCTTCGTTTTGGGGATCATTGCCTCTGTTGGTATGATTGCCTCCGTGCCATATGTGAGGGCGAAGGGGGACATTCCCGTTGCTTCCCTCTTGGTAGTCCGATAGGACCATAAGACATTGTGCAACTGTTCACACCAGCTAGCTCCGTATCAGTCAAGTTTCTTTTTGAGTATGTCGGCGATGGTCTTATTTGTGGCCTCTGCCTGGCCATTACTCTCAGGATAGATCGGTGTGGATTTGTTTTTTCTGATCTTGAAACAGTTAGAGAGAAGGTCGATGTTTTTCTCCCGGAGTTGGGCCCCATTATCAGATACAATGGCGTCTGGGATACCGAAACGACATATGATATGCTTGAAGAGGAGCTTAAAGACATCATGGTATTTGATGTGTCTTAAAGCTGACTCTTCCACCCATTTGGTGAAGTGGTCTGTGGCCACAATTGAATATTTCCTTTGTCCTATACCGGCTCTGAGTAGTCTGACAATATCAACCCCCTATTTGGCGAATGGCCAAGGTCTTAGGACGGACTTTAAGTCCATTGAGGGTGCATGCCTCCTTTTGCCAAATTTTTGGCACTCGATGCAAGTTTTTGCCATTTGTTTTGAGTCCTCGTTCATGTGGGGCCAAAAATATCCCTGAAGTCTCGCTTTGTGAGCGAGGGATCTTCCTCCACTGTGGTTTCCTGCGTAACCATAATGTATTTCCTTTAATATGTTGTGCTCTTCTGTAAACGAGAGGCATCTAAGGAGAGGTCCAAGGTAGGACTGTTTGTATAACACACCATCCCGGAGTTGGTAGTTTTCAGACCTTGATATTATCTTGTGTGCAATTAGTTGGTCGCTTGGGAGGTATCCATTAGCTAGATACTTGATGATTGGTGTCCTCCAGTCATCCTCTGGTAAACTTTCTTTTCCTGGGCCACTGAATCTACAGTGAGGATGTCCATGTATCCTTCCAAGGGAATGGAAGGGAGTAAGACCCTTTCAACTCTGACATTGGTATCCTCAGGGTTTACTGTCATAGAAGCTATGAATGCTAAAGCGTCATCATATTTGTTGTTCATTCGATTTAAGTGGCAGAACATGATGTTTGGTATCTGTTCAATGTAATGTTTGGCGAGTTGGCAGTATCGCTGCAAACATGGGTCCGAGGCTTGGTACGTTCCTTCTATCTGTCTGATAATGAGTTGGGAATCACTTGTCAGACGTACGTTATGGATTCCCAATGCGATGATTACTCGGAGGGCATGTATTACTTCCTCGTACTCAACGATATTGTTCGTGGCGGGGAATTTGAGCCTTAAGCTATAGATGATTCTTCGGCGAGTTGGGGTTGGAAAAACCATTCTGATGCCTGATACTTCCGAGTTACACGACCCATCGACGAAGACTTCCCATCGGCTGGGGTCCTCGGAGCAAAGTAGTTCGGGAGGGTCATCTAGTTCATCTTCCATTCCTGGGATTTCCTCGATTTCGTCAGCATCGTCGATCGGGAAATCGTCCAGGAAGTCGCGAACCCCTGGGTCTTGATTGCCGTTTGGGATTGGTATTTGACACCAAATTGTTTGATTCTGTCTCCTCATTTGGAAATTCTTCTTGCTCTGTCAGCATGATCGAGCACGGACTCTTTGGGGGCCTTTGTGATGACTATCACAGTGTACGCATGGAAATAAGTACGCAACTTTTGTACTGCGTAGACCAAAGATAGTATGATCTTCTCGATCTTTGAATAGTTTTTCTCAGCTGACGTCGGAGTTTTGCTGATGAAATAAATTGGTTTTTCTACTTTTGTATCTATGCGAGTGATACTGCACTGATGGAAGTATTGGTCGCCGATAGATAGATGTAGAGATTTTCACCCAGGTTAGGTTTTTGGAGAATTGGCAAAGTTGCCAAATGTTCCTTGATTGTTTGGAAAGCTTCCTCAAAGAAACTTGTCCATGAAAACTTTTCACCCTTTTTTAAGGTATTGAAGAAGTCTCTGCATTTGTCAGAGGATCGGGCGATAAATCTACCCAAGGCCGCCAGTCTGCCATTTAGTCTTTGCACGTCTTTGATCGTTGCTGGGGAGGGAATTTCTACTATATCTCGTACCTTCTCGGGGTCGACCTCAATTCCTCGTTTGGTGACTAGGTAGCCCAAGAATTCACCTGAGGTCACTCTGAAGGCACACTTTGATGGATTGATCTTCATGTTAAATTTTCTCATTTGTGCGAAGATTTCTTTAAGATCGTGTGCATGATCTTGTGGGAGCTTTCTCTTAACAAGCATATCATCTACATATACCTCTAGGGTTTTATGTATCCAACCGCCAAACATCTTTTCCTCCATTCTTTGGTATGTGGCCCCTGCGTTTTTTAGCCCGAATGGCATTTTGGTGTAGCAGTATAGGCCACGGGGAGTTAAGAAAGCTGTATGCTCTTGATCTTTCTCGGCGAGGGGGATCTGGTTGTAGCCAGAGTATCCATCCATGAGAGATAGCAATCCATATCCTGAGGTTGCATCCACGAGTTGGTCGATGTTAGGGAGTGGGAAGCTGTCTTTGGGACAAGCTTTGTTAAGATCGCTAAAGTCAATACAGATCCTTACTCCTCCGTTCTTCTTTCGTACGATCACCATGTTGGATATCCATGTTGGATACTGTACTTCTCGTATCACCCCTAATGCTTCCATTTTCTTTAATTCCTTTTGGATGGCTTCATGATATTCCGGTGCCACCTTCCTCATTTTTTGCCGCATGGGATTATGCTTGGGATCGATTTTTAGGTGATGACTGCATACTTCGGGGTCTATTCCTGGCATATCTTCCATGCGCCATGAAAAGACATCAGAATATTCCCTTAGAACTTGTATTAGTTTCTCTTCTTCTTCCTCGTCGAGGAGTGTTCCTATTTTTACCATACCCGGATTTTCGGGTGTTCTGATGTTGACCTCTTTGGTTGGTTCTGGGGCCGAGAAATTTGATTTGAGTTCCCCTACATCGGAGAGGTTCTGGACGGGTCCCACGGGTGAGTCCGATGGGAGGTCTTTGTCTGTCACGAATTCGTTGCCTAACCGTCTTACCTCGTTGGTTCTATCTATGTAGGCATCGATTTCGGCTTGGTGTTTGGCATTCTTAGCTCGCCTCTTTTTTGCTTTGGCAGAGTTTAATTTGTTCTCTCCGTATTGAACTTCTATCCCATAGCAGTACTTTGCTTCTCCGGGATATCCGTTGATATCTTCCACCCCATCAAGCGTAGGGAATCTTAGCCTTTGATGGTAGGTCGTGTCTACTCCTTTGATCCCATGGACCCAGGATCGCCCCACGATGGTTGTATAAGGTGATAAGACATCTACCACGCAGAAGGTGGTTAGGGTGAGAATCTTTCCCACTCGAATTTCTAACGTTATCTCACCTTTCGGGCGAGTTGATGACTCGTTGAAGCCAAATATTATAAGTAGTGGGTACGACACATTCGTCTTTGAGACCCATTTGTTTGAATGTTTCATAGAACAAGATCTCGACTGAGCTGCCGCCATCAATCAAGATTTTGAGCATTGCCCATGGTAGTGTTATATTTCTTGCTTCCTCGCCCTCGTGTTTGGGGAGTGCAATGTCCATCGTGACCACTAGAGGATCGTTGTGGCTGTGTCCTCCTTCTGGTGCCTCCGAGGCTGAAAAGCTTATGGGGAGTTTCATCCACTCCGTCATTGGGGGTTCTCTGGCTATACTGAAAACTTCATCACCTTTAAAGTTGCGCTTGTGGATAGGCCCTGTAATGTTTCCTTCTCGTACGGGGGTGGTAATCGCCGAGTGTGATATGGTATTGCAACCTAGGTACTATGTCTCGCGGGGGATTTCCACACGATGTATGGGTGCCCCGGCGAGCGTGCCCTCGCTTGTCATATCTCGTAGCGCCTTCTTTAAGCCGTTACACGAGTCTATCGTGTGGCTATGGAACTGATGGTATTCACAGAAGTCAGTTCCTTTTTCGGTTCGTTTTGCTTGTTCACCATATGACACAATTCTGGGACGAGTTATCCTCAAGCTCTCCAATTGTTTTGGGCTTGTGACTGCGATATTTTCGGTCTCGTAGTGAATATGGACTTCGTCGATTTGGTCCTCTTCTCGCCTTCGCTTGGGATTAACGTTTGAGGACCTTTCGGATGGACTATTTTTGTGGTCAAGATCACCTTGGCTCCCCTTAAGAAACCGATCCGTTGTTTCCTCGTTTGAGGTGTCAGGGACGTTAACGCGTTTGTTATCTTGTAGTTGTCAAAAGGGACTTTCCTCCTCTCGAATTTCGTCGATAGTAGTGAGTGTTACCTTCTTCTTGGCTTTCCATTTTAGCCTACTTCTACGCCTTTCGATTTTCACCATTTTCTCACCCTGAGCTCCTTGGGCTCCCGGGATGGCTGCTATTATAGCGTTAGCATCGGCGAGATCTGAAGGGTTGTCCTTCTTGACCTCAGTGTTTACTACTTGCCTTGGCAAGCGATTCAACCCTCCTGGTTGAGTAAGATGAATGTTATCATGCTTCTCGAAGGGGTTTCCCTCGCCTTCGGAGCTAGAATTGTCAGTTAGTCCTTCCCGATACTGGTCATTGGGTTGTCCCTCGTCTGGGACCAGAGCTTCTCCTGGCTCCATATCGTCGATTCCTTCTGTTTTGGCTCCACCATTTTCTCCTTGACTCACGCGAGCAGATCTTCGGGTAACCATTACCTTCCCTGCAACATATGCAATAATACTTAATTTGTCTTTTCTTCCGAAAAGTGGGACCCAAAGTTTGCAGGTCACGTGCAATTACTAAGCCATAGTTCAGACTGGACAGTTTAGTACAGGAAGACTTTGCAGTAAATTTTGGAGACATGTGAAAACGTCAAAACATTCCCTATTTGCATGAAGTGTTGATGATGGAGAAAAAGTTTTTTTCCAGTCCCCTTTTTTCGAGGTAATATCTCCTTCAACACACCATACCCTTATAGGGAAAGAATGTAATTATGACGATTGAGTACGTTTTCCCATTCTAAGAAATATACCTCATCATCCTTTAACTTTTGATTTCAAACAAACTTTGAGCTTGATGAATGATTATATACTCATTAATTCCTCCCCTTGACTTAGACTTAGACTTTTAAGAAGGAGATCGGAGATTATGTTGAGTTTGATGATGAACATCATGAAAAATTTGTCTTTTCAACTCTCATAAGTTGATTTCTTCCTTATGTAGCTTACTGATTAGCATCTCTTCCCAGGTCTTTCTTGGAGGAGATCGTTTGAGCACCGAAGCGTTTGAAGGTCCATATTTGCTCCGATCTTCAACTCAACTGATCTACTTGAAGAAGGCTTAAAAAACTTTAAAATAACAAGAAATCATAAAGAAAAACAGCAGAAAATTGTAGATCTGTTGATTTTGAGGTTCTACTAGACTTCTTAGATCGTGAAGATCATTTTTGAGTCCGAGCTCAACTCATTAATTTCAACAGAAATCTACTTTGTAGTGTGAAAAAACTTCTCTTACAGGGATTATGAAAAACAATATAGTGTTGTTGTTAGGGAGGTAGATTAGATCTTCATACCTCCCTGTTTCTAGCGCCAAAATGTAGTTGCATCTTTTCTGACTACTACACCCAAGTGAAATTAAAGACTACAAACTACTTAAACATACAAGATTCAATATGAACAAGATGTAAAGAGCATGAAATGTAAAGATTGACACGAGCATATAACGTGGTTCGGCCTTGAAAACCTACGTCCACGGAGAAGAAGATATTTTCTTATTGATTATAAGGTCTTACCCTTGAAAGTGTTACAGATATCTTCTAGATTCCTCACTTTCTCTCTATCTAGATCTTTCTCTGGAATTCTCTATACAAAGACCATCTAATGTTACATAAGTTGTTTATCTC
This sequence comes from Papaver somniferum, assembly GCF_003573695.1. Taxonomy (NCBI): domain Eukaryota; kingdom Viridiplantae; phylum Streptophyta; class Magnoliopsida; order Ranunculales; family Papaveraceae; genus Papaver; species Papaver somniferum. The sequence continues at coordinate 164,564,525 of NC_039367.1, forward strand.
CTTGTACATGGACTGGTATTTATAGTCTAAATAAACTCGTGATGGCTTGATCGTCCTAGTTGGGTGAGCTGTCTTCCATCGTGCTGGTTCCCTCGGGCTGGTTCTATACTATCCCTCGTGATGGATTGCTTGGTTCTCCCTACGAGTTATCTCGCTCTCCCCTGGATCGTGTTGGCCATTTGTGGAGAACCTCACGCTCTATTGCCTCGGTGTCGTAGTATAGATCGTCCGAGTCTTCCGTCACGATGTGCAACTACCCCTGTCCTGTTCTTATCCTTCATTAAATGCGGTCTTGCTTTTTAGACTTGACCGTCTGAGCGGATTAGACCTTTACCTACACACGTCATTCATGTGGCGCCTCTGCAGTTGCCTCGACTGAGACAAATCCTCCTTTTTAGAGAATGATTCGGTGTTGCTACCTTATCATCTCATCAGGTATTCATCCCTTGAGATGTTGACACGTGGTCATCGGGTATTTTACCCACACATAAACGAGTTGGAAGATCAACTCTCAACAAAGACGAAATCAGTCAAAGCTACATCAACAATTGATTCTAAGAAATAAATCCTCTTCTTATTTATTCATTCTACCCATACAATTTTAGATCTGGTTATTTTAAAACAAAGTTTTGGAAAGAATTTATAAAACCCATGAACTGTTCCTCATCAAAATTCGATTCCTCATGTTTTAAAACAAGTTTTGATTGCAGATTTGACTTCAATAAATCTTACTTTACAAACCCATTCCATAATGTTTGAACATTGGATATCGAAGTTTTGATACTGATTTGGGGATTCCTTCACACGAAAAAAACCTAATGATTTCAGTCTTCGTATGGCAAAAATTATCTAAAGTTTTCTAGATTGTTTGATTTTAATGACTTAATCGATTGCTTGAAGCGAAGAAGGATAGTTTACGAAGACAACCCCAAACAGAACCTTGACGAAGGGAGGCAAGGACGCAAGTGTGAAGATGATGTTTGGATGAAGATTGTATTCCAGTTGAATTTACAGCAGAAATTATCTCGTGGATCAGGCAAAGTAACATCAAGTCCACAACGTGCAAGAATTTCTGACCTCGTCAACCAACCGCATCACCAGCGAAGCACTAAGAGAGATACAATATACTTTGTCACCAGACCCAATAACGAGCAAAGAAGACAACGAAGTACTACTTCGTAAACAATCATTCCAGTGACGATATATCAGTTCAAATCCAACGAGTTGATAAGTCTAGATCAGGGAAGCAGGCCAACTCGTAACTCTCCGCGAAGAGAAAATATGCAGTAATCAAGTTAGTTTGAAAGAAGATACCAGCCATCAACGAAGTATCATCAGATTCAACGAAGTATCACAATCAATTTCAACGAAGTATCATCATCAGGGAAGCAACGAAGAAAGATACTCCACGAAGACTATAATAGAAATCATTTTGCAACGAAATGACAGACGACGAGATGTTATTGAAGTTATTTCGTCATCAGGCTCTGACTATAATAGAAACCTGCTCATATCCAGCGATGTCCACGCCCATAAGTCAACAATGGTTCCAGCCAAGTTCACTTTGTCAGTTTTTCCAGCGAAGGCATATCCCAGCGAAGACTAACTAGTTTAGCTCCGGCGAGTAGAGCAACTCAGTTCGTCAGACCCATCTCGTTAATACATCTCGTCAGCAGACTTCGTCATTAACCTCAGCAAAGGAACACAACTAAAAGGGGATAAATTTTTCCATCTTTTATTTTTCAGAGTTTATACTTTAATACCATCATCTACTGACTTCATCCCCTGCATGTTTTAATTGATGAGAGCCAATCAGTTATGGTAAAAGGCTTCGCAAAGATTATATCGTCAGCAAACTTCGTCCGCAACATCACCAAATTTCCCTCGTAACGGGAACTTCGTGAAAGGGAAGAAAAAATTCTACAGAGAAGTTCTACGAAGAAGTAATATGGATAGTCTGGTTCTCTTCGTATGAGCTGTTAGGGCAAGGGAAAGAGAAGTTATGTGAAGTTCTCTTCGTCACCAACCATCACCTCGTCAAAAGGAAAAAAAAGTTCTGCGAAGTTCTCTTCGTCACCAACCATCACCTCATCAAAAGGAAAGAGAAGTTCTGCGAAGTTCTCTTCGTCATTAACCATCACATCGTCAAAAGGAAAGAGAAGTTCTGCGAAGTTCTCTTCGCCACCAATTATCACCTGCGAGATTCAAATATCACTTCGTCGAATCTTTACCTCGTCAAGTGATCACTTGGGGAGAAGACAGGTCAACCAGCTTAGATCCAACAAACCAATTTGCTCGGAACATTCACTCTCAGATCACCAGTTCATGTCTATTTCGACCAGAAGCTACAAGAAATGAAACCAAACGGGGCGTGTATAACAGACTGAACAACAAGGGTTAACAAGCAAGAGAAAAAGAACAAAGCATGAATAAGATTTATTAAAAGGAGAAGATCAGTTAGAGAAGAAGAGATGAAGAAACTTACTTCGACAGAGGTTCCGACGAAGATTATTTTAGAGATTACCAACGAGGTAGGCACCAACAACACACTTCGTCGACCACCCAGCAGCCCAACCATCTCGTGATCACAGCGTGTGACAAGCAAACAGAAACTAAATGAAGGCATACTTCGTCAAGGATAAGAGTATAACGAAGCGAAAACTGATCACTTCGCCGGAACATCAGCAGCAAAGGACGAAGCACCGCAGCAGCAACAACAAATCAACAAATCAGGGTTAACTTCGTTTAGAGCTGCATTAAACATCATCAACAAATCAGTTAGAACAAGTTAGAGAGAGAATGGAAGTTTCCTTACCTACAAATTTCTTACTTTAGTAGATCATGAAAAATAAAAGTGACATTGATAGAGAGTGTTATTGTAACTTTGAAGGATGATGCCATCGTGTGCTCTCTAATTTTGTTAACCAATTATTGGCTGTCAATTGCAGTTCATAGGAATTCGACGAAGCATCAAGTGGAGGCGAAGAGAATGCATAATCCCGTGATTAAACCAACATGTACATGGAAATAGTGGTCAAAGAAGAACTATAAGACTTTGGCGAAGAACAGAAGACAAGCAGCACCAGTTATTAAGCCGAGATGACAGGAGAAAGCATTGCCAGCTAGTAGAAACGAAAGAAACTTCTCATGTTCTGCGAAGCCAAGTTAGAAAAAGTATGTTGATTCCCAAGTTCGCGTGATGCCTTCTAAGTTCTAACAAGATGATAATAAAATTAGGGAAACGTATCTCGCCACCATAACTCAACAACGATGGAACCATCTCGCATGAACCGGATGCAATACAACTTCGCACAACGAGCTAAGTACCACTAAAATTATAAACTTTTCATACATGAAATATAGCACGATATATTGTCTCTATAAAAAATACTCCTCACAAAGAAGAAAAGAGAAAACGCAAAACCTTCGCTAGGAAGGCTGGGAATCCATGACGTGCACCCTAGTCTAAAATGCACGTAGTGAACAACTCCTGGAAAGATAGCTAGGGGTAAGTCCTATCCGCCGAGGGTCCCACTGAATGTGACGGCCTTCGGTAAGGGGTGTGGAGTATGACCAAGGCGCCGACATATTCGGTTGAGCTGCGGGTGCCTGGGACGTCTAGAGCGTTACCGGCCATGTCTGTATGGCAAGTGTTGGCTGCAGAAACACTCGGTCCCAAAGAACCCCACCTAGGGTGTGACTTCATATCCAATATCCATATCGGAGAAAGGGATAAGAAGTCACGAAAAAAGCTTAATGTTGGAATAATCGGATGGCAAGAGCTAGGAATGCATGTCAGAGGTAGCTTCCTTGAAGGGGAATTACAGTGGGAAGGGACGTCACCATCCAGATTAGGGAGCTGGTGACATAATAGTCGGCAACACTACGGGGCTTTTATTCATGGGAATAATTAGGCCTGTGGTATTGTCGCAAAGTAAGACCTCAGTAAAGAATGTTAAGGAGAGGTTGATGGATTGTTATTCGTAAGAATAATGAGCGCATGAGACTTCGTCGAATAAAGACCCTTAATGAGAGGGTGGGGCAAGGTAAGAACCTTACTTAGGAGGCACGAGTAAGAACCCTGTAAGGCCACATACGAGTAGAAGATTGGAGCAAAGACCTTACTCGTAACAATTTTCAACACCCAAAATATGTATAGAGGTAAAAAGAAAGAAAGAAAGAAAGCAAAAGTAAAAGAAAGAAAGATTATGAAAATAAGAAAAAAGAAGGTATAAAGATATCAATGAGGCATGAAGAAAGAGGCAATATATCATGTTATTATAACCTGAATAAATATTTATATTGCTATGTTTATACTATTGCTATGCTATACATGCTAACAATGTAGGAATAAGCTGTGAGGCAATAAAGCGAGGCAATGCACGAGCTAAAGTTGAACGGAGACATACATGGGGCGAACTTGGAGCAAAGGAGAAATCGATGAGGCAAAGAAAGCGAGCATACAAAGGGCCATGAGCGAGAGAAGATGAATGGATGAGCGAAGAACCAAAACCATGCGAGGAGGAATCAAAACAACACGAAGCGAGATCAACGCCTTCAAGACTTAATGAGTTAAGTAACATACCATCCGTACATTTCATTTTATCAACTATAAGTAAGCATATTATTTATGTTCATTCATCGTATAAGCATTGCATAAGTATTTTCATCACATCCATTCACTATATATATTCATCTCGCACACTACATACTTCGTCTACTTTAAGGAATGATTCTTCTTATTCGCGTATATATTTCGCAAAAGGAGAAGGGAAAATGATCAAGAATTGTTACTTCGCGTACTTTGGAGTTCTTATTCATACTTCTTGAAGATTATATTTATCGCCACGAATACTTCTTGAAGCAAATTAATAATAAATACTTCTCATACTTCGTACTTCATAAAGATGTAAGATAATCAACTAAAACAAGGGAAGAAGCAAGTATATACTTCTTAAAGGATACTTCCAATATTTCATACTTCGTACTTCTTATACTTCGTATTTCTTATATTTTACATACTTCATACTTCGTACATTTTAAGGAATAATGTATACTTCACACAGCAAGGCTTCGGAACTTCGCGAAAGAACAAGAGGCAAGTATATACTTTTCAAGATGTTATTCTTTCGCTCATTCCTTCGTCAACAAAGGTCAAAGTCATCCACTCAAGCACCACACGTCTCAATCCAAGAACTACACCAAAACGGATTTTTCCTTAAGGATCGCTCTTCAAGCAATACTCAAGGAAAAAAGGGAAAAATATGGATACCAAAAACCACCTTCGACGCGTGGCATCGTATGGAGGAAGGAGTAAATTAGCATCTCTAGAACTAGGTACATAGTATCTTATCTTAGTTTCTTTAATTTATATGTAAACGACATTTTTGTAAATTCATTTCTACTGGCTAGTACTTAAGAAAATATCTAAGAGAGATAAAAGGATCAAATTTTATTTGGTCAAACTTCATGTTCTTCCCCAAAAAACTAGATCTAGGAGAGCTCCGAAAACTTATTAATGGAGTCTCATCTTGTAAAATTCATGTGTCTCATTTACATTTCTAGCATAATTAGTATTCATATTTCATTTGGATTGTGAATAAATGTTTAGATTTAGGATTTGGTATACAAATGAAGGTTTGGGTGTGACTATGGATTTTTCGTAGTTACACGTTTAGCCACGCGAACCATATTTCTAGTACCGTTCTTCATGTTAGTAAGTTCATGATGCATATTATGAATACTAGGGGGATAAAATAAGGTACACAAAGGCTTACTTAGGCACACGAATCGTAAGAAATACTTCTTTTGGTAGTCTTGAGAATATTTCCTGAAGAATCTCTTCGGGAAGCAGGTTTGAAACTCTATGTTGTGTAGGAGTGGAAGAGGAAGAAGAAAATAGTCTTTTCGAAGATACTTGTAAAACCCAAACAAAAAAACACTTAAAAATAAAAGAAATGCTTAATTAAGATAATCGCATAATACCAGCATGGTACTTGGCTAACGAAGAATATCATGTGGTATAACCGCTAATACAATCAGAAATAGGCTTTCCTTGAGATAATTTCATAATACCATCACAGTAATATTGGTGATGTAACATTGTGAACCTTGTTGTAGTATGGTATGGCTACTTTTCAATTAATTTTCTGCAACTTCAATTTTATGCATTACTTAAATAGAAAATCCTCACTGGGAAATTAGATGTAGCTCGAAAATCTCCAACGACTCCAAGATTTTTTACCCACACAATTCTTCAAGCTATCTACCCACCACTATAAAGTCATAATTTTGTTCCATGGATTTGATTTTATTTTCTGTATCTGTACAATATTGAATATTTTCACCCTTTATGATCATGCGTAACAATTTAATTTCACCTTAAATAAGCGAATCTGAACTAACCATATCATTGTTTGTTATAATTAAGCTTGCAGCTATTTGAGAATCCAACATCAGTTCTCTATATCTGTTGTTCTTTGGGTCATATAAAAAAAAACCTTGATCGACCATCCATAAAATTTCACCGTTCTTGAAACTCCATATTAACTCCACAGACATGCTACTAATTATACCCTCATGAGTAATAAAGAAACTCTTAGCCCAAGATTCTCTAACTCCATATTCTTGCATCATCCATATATCAATTCAGACATTACCAATATGAAAAATTAAACATAAGCATTCTCCCAATACCCCCACAGATATATCGAACATATATCATAGGGGATTCTGGCAATGGTGCCTCAATGAATATCTTATTCACAATATCAAAACAGACTAGAAGAGTGGAGCCTTGTCCAAAGGTACGCGCAAGCCAATGAAGAGCTCTCCATTAGAGAGCACTCCATCGACAGTTCTGTAATAAAGATGGAATGGTTTGCTTTGACTATGTTTCCATGAATTTGATCCTAATGTATATACATCAACATCAAAACACTGTGAAGGCATGTTGTAAACAACCCTTACCAATTTTTAATCGTTAGTCTTGTAATCATAACCAAAATGTTGGAAGTTAAACCAAGATATGGTGATTTGGTTCGTGGATCAACATATGATGTTGATCCAGTCTAAGTGGATCAACTGCTGCAGTTGACGCAGTCAAATTGGATCAACACATGATGTTGACACACTGTGCAAGTTGTGTCAGTTGCTTGTTTTAGAGTTTTACTATGTGTAGAGTTTCTTTGTGTTTCTAGAAGTGTTCTTTATTTAGAGTTTGATTTTATTAGGTAAGTATTTGAGTGATCATCAAGTTTGTGAGACTATAAGTAGGTTGTTAAGCCATGAGTTAATGTACACCAAACTGATTATCAATGTAATTGTTTATTTGCTTCCGCGTGTACTCTCCTCTCTCTTGATCCTACATTTGGTATCAGAGCAAGGTGGAGGAAGAGAGAGGAGAGGAAGATAGAGTTAAGAGAAAAAATTTCATTGTTTTTGGTTTTATGGTTCATGAGAAAGTCGTTGTTTAAAAAAAATACTGAGCCTTTTAAAAAAAAAAGTGGTTGTCGAGAAAAGAAGAAGAATTGATGCTGCTGGTGGCATGAAGGATTACAAGGAAGAAGTTTGGATTGCTGGCAAGGTTAATCATCGGAAAAACTGGTGATATTATATAGTGATGGTTGTTGTTAAAAAAAATAAAAATTTGTTGTCGTTAAGTGTGCTGCTGAAGGAGAAGATATGCTGGTGAATGTTGCTGCTAAAAAGAAGAAGACGTGGTCGCATAGGTGTTGCTGCCGTAGCCCTAAGATTATATCCAACACTTCTGTCGATCCATGTTCGCTACTTGTTGTTTCACTAGGCCAAGGTTTGTTCGCTGTTAGATAATGATGTTGTTTGGAGATTAAGTGCTGCTGACGTCGTTAGTGTGTTGGAGAGTTTGGTTTTCCCTAGGTTCTGGTGATGAGTTTAAATATTTTTTGGTTTACATCGTCATGACAGGGAGTTGAGAACCGAGATCACTTCCCTAGTTTGGTTTCGTAGCTAGTTGCAAAGTGTTTTCCGGTGAGTTTAGTAGTTTAGTAGTTTATATTTGTGCTGCTATAGTTGGTTGCTGCTAGTACGATGAAGAATGAAGACCATTGATGGAGGAGAACGGCAGTAAAAAAGGTAAGAGATTCGTGATGTTTTTTCGGTGGATGTTTTAATAAAAAAGGAATGGATTTGTTACAGAATTGTTACGAAAGAGTTGTTACAGTTGGATAGAAGCGTTACAAAGGATTGTTACAGAAATATTTGTTACAGTTGAACTGTTACAGAAGAAGAAGAAAGTGTCACAGTTATGACAGTAAATTATAATAGTGGAGATGTGTGACAGTTTTCTGGCAAAGGTGTTGCAGAAAGCAGTTTTTGTGTAGGTTGATGATTGTTGAGGTAGCTTAAGTAAGGGTTGCTGTGGCAGAGCATTGGTTGATTTTGGAAGGTGAATATGTTTTTGGGTGAGTGGTGTTTAAAGGGTTAAGTCATGAATTGGAAATCAATGAGGATGGAGTATCAAATCTTGTATCGCAGTCTTTAAGGATGGAGGATCAAATCTTGTATCACAGTCGTTGATTGCATTATGGGACTCTTTATTCCGGCATTTGTAAACATGTGTTTTTTGTTATTTTGGGTTTGCCGGGATGTTTTTCGCTATTTTGTTCTTGCTTGTATTCATTGGGTTGACGTACCCCTCTTAAGTACCTCTTCTTTTAATGAATTTTCACTTTGACCGATCAAAAAAAAAGATCACCCTATTTGTAATTTAAAACAGGAAGCCCACAGAACAGAACACAAGCGAAAGAAAACCAAAGTTAGAGTTTATGTATCCATTACTGGTTTGGACTAGACTAAATTGTAAAAAACTGTTTACGTCAATGCCTTTACAGAAGAACTTTTTTGGGGACCATGGTTTTTTTTGGGGACCATGGTTTCATTTTGGGTAAAGGCATTAGAAGTAATTCTAGGTCACCCCATATCTAGTTATTTATTTAATACCTAATCTACCCTCTTAATTAATTTTAGGTTATGATTAGTGAATGATTTAGTTAAAAATAATTAGTGAGATTAAATTAAAAGATGGGTTTATTATTAGTTGAGTATAATTATTGAGAGAGTAGAGTTAGAGAAGATGAAGGAGAAAAACATGGAAAATAAAATTTTTTTCCAATTCACTAAGTTTGAGTATTCAAATGATGAAAACTCATCTGATTCTTCATCTCCATCCTCTCCTAAAATATTTGTTAATCTTCAAAATGATCCGGATTTGAACTGGATTTTGAACAGTTCAATTACTTTATATGAAGAACAAGTAACCGAACTCATCTGAAGCTGTAGTTCGGTTACTTTATATGAAGAACAAGTAACCGAACTCATCTAAAGTTGTAGTTCGGTTTCCACGTGAGATGAACAAGTAACCAAACTCATGTGAAAGTGTAGTTCGGTTACTTGTTCCAAACACGCATGTTACCGAACTCTCTAATAATTTCTAGGAGTTACAGCTTTATGTTCGGTTGGTTCTCAACTAACCGAACTTTGGTGTACAAAGTTCAGTTGGTTCGCAAACTTCATGCACTTTTGATCTAACCGAACTTTACGTAATATAAGAGTATATAAGTTTACAAAGTTCGGTTCTTTCGCAAACTTGAACCTAACAGCTAACCTACCGAACTCTGAGTTCGGTTTCTGCAATAAAATTGTGAAGTTACCGAACTTAACAAACAAAAAAAATGTGAAGTTCCAGCGTCTATTGGCTAATTTCGGTTACTTTGTAGTTTTAAAATTTTTTGCGAACAAACCGAACTCTATTGGCTAAGTTCGGTTATTTTGGAACTCAACATAGTGGCCACAACAACACAGTTCGGTTAGACTAGATTTGTTTTTTTTCGGTTCTAAGGGTGGAGTTCGGTTACTTTGTAATTTTAATTTTTTTTGCGAAACAACCGAACGGAGAGTTCGGTGACTTAGTTTCAAATCCAATAGAACCGAATTGTTCTTCGTGTTCTTGATTTTCAAGAAGTTCGGTTAGTAAACTAGGGTTTTTTGGAAAATCGACCTTACCGAACATGGTTCTGTAACTCCTATTAAAACCCTATTTTGATGATTTTTATTCGATTGAAGCAATCAAAATCAAATTAAAGCGAAGGGTTTGTTGGAAAATACCTCCGGAGTGGTACCATGGCAGAATCAGATTGCGGCTGACGTCTTTTATACTCGAAAAATTATTATGTAACCGAACTTAATTGTGATTGCATTGATGTTGTTACATTTCTTAAATAGGCGGTGGTGGTGGTGGTGGGAGGAGGTGGTGGTGGTAATCGGTAGTTGGTGGTGGTGATAATCGGAGGTGGTGGTGGTGGTAATCGGCGGTGGTGGGCGGTGGTGGTGGGAGGAGGTGGTGGTTATATATAGGTGGTTATTAGGTTGGTTTTAAATTAAATTACGTTAAGGGTAGGTTAGTCATTTCAACGTTTTAGGACACCCCACTATAGGGAAGGTGGCCTAATAAAATCATGGTCCCCTAAAAAAACCATGGTCCCTAAGAAATCATTCTTACAGAAATCAGACCTATCACATGTTCCAAGTCCATCTGTAGTTCTTTCATTTCTATCCTACCCAAAAACAAATTAGATTTGATTATCATTTTCACTATGCCATGATAAAAGTTTAAAAAATGAAATCAAGACGCAAGCAAACACTAGAGAAGGTCGCAGACGACCCTGAGCCATTTATTACTTACAAGACATCCTTTTGAATAAATAATTTTTCCCATTTGGAAATATAATAAGTTTCTGGATATTAAGATCACAAAATTTTCCTCCCTGCAACTCATTAACAATTTAAAAGACTGAATGATATACAAATTCAATAAGAAAGATATCAAGCCACAATTAGTTCTCAAGCTGTGTAAGCCTTGACGACGCATCAACCATCACTTATTTCGTTCACCAACCTCCACAATTATCATAATGGATACATTTTCCAGGTATTGCTTGCTCACCTTAAAAAACGCTTTGTAAGGCAACACTAAGAAACTAGTCCAAGTTCAGTCTTTCAGATAAACTTCAAGTCACCGTAGAGTGAACTGTTGTTGTCAGGCAATATGACAATGAGCAAGTCATTTCCTTACACTTGAATTTTCCATTGCTTCAGAATTTAGAGTCTTCAACGCTCGTCCAACATGCGGTATAAGGAGGAAGAATTGGTCATATTGAATGTCATTCCGGAAATATGACACGTTTGGGCGACATCGTAACAAACTCTCGAGCCACACTTTCTTGGGCACTACGTGAAAAGTTAAAACACATCCTGTTGTTGACCATACTCCATCATACATTTTCTTGTGCATCATGTTCCATTGTCCTACTTGCAGCAAGAAATCTCTTTTCTTCTACCACTTTCGCTGTACTTAAGCCATGGGGCAGGTAGAGTGCTAACCTCAACTTGAGCAAGCTTATCCTTGATTTTTATTCGAAACTGCTCCATGCAAGGGTTATCCAGAGAAGCATTGCGGCGGATAATGCTTTAACTTATTAGACGCTAACCTTCATTTCCTGAGCACCAACTAATACCAATTCCTATTTCATATTCTTGATGCATGAACCATCATATGCACCATTGCCAACGGCTACCTAGTGTGGTTATACCAGTTCCTACTCTCACTAGTCTTTTAACATCTGCAAATCCTAAACCGTTCAGTGAAATTAATGTGTGCAAGTAATAGCTATGTCGACAACAAAAGGTTTAATTTACGAATAAGAAAAAAAAAATATAAAAAAAATAAGTGAATTGATTTGCGTGTACTTACAAGAGCCTCCTGTTTTGATGAAAAACGGTAGCAAATAACTGATGCGCAACTAAGTGAATGCTAGAGAAATAAGTTCTCCCCAGTAAGAGCCAAATCCAAGGACTTGCCATCCTTTATTAAAGCTGATGTAACATAACTTTTTTTCGCAGAAATAACTTGAGAATTTCCTTCATTATGATAACCAGAAGACAGAGTCTCAATTTTTTAGTCGGCTAGAATTGTTCCAGAAACCAGACGTGGCTGATCTTACGGAAGAGAAGAAAAGAGAACGAGCTCAGTATTTATTTGTTTCTTGAAGAAGAGAAGGAAAGATGTTTCTGAAATGCGCGAAGATGCTTATTGGATGATTCTTAAGCAAAGGATTTTGGAATAAAATTACAGTGAAAGTGGTAGAGAGAGAGAGAGATTTCTTGTTCCAAGTCGGACAATGGAACATGATGAACAAGAAAATGGTTGATGGGGTATGATCAACAACAAGATGTGTTTTAAATTTTCTCGGAATGCCCAAGATAGTGTGGCTGGAGAGTTTTGTTACGATCTCGCCCAAATGTGTCATATTTCCGGAATGACATTCAATATGAGCCAATTCTCCCTCCGTATACCGCTTTATTAATCATGTTGAACGACCGTTGAAGACTAGATATTCTGAAGCAATGAAAAAACTCAAGGGTAAGGTACTCGACTTGGTCATTGTCATTTTACCTCACAACGTCTATGGTAACTTGAGACTGATCCTGGACTTGTTTCTTGAAGATGCGCAACCAATTCTTGAGAAATGTATAAATAAGATAAGTTTGAAGATCGGAGAACAACTACTGTGCTGATTTTCTACATTTTGTAAACGCTGAGAAAGAAGTGAGGTTTTCTAGTTGTTTTTTTCTGATAAGGTTGAGAATGCCATCTCTAGGGCATACACTTCTTATAGCCTACAAGGTTCATGAACCTTTCTCCATGGCGAATCAATTTCAGGAAAACAATAAATATATTAAATGCCTAAACAATTAAATTGTAAATTAATTACTAAAAAAGATTGTATCCCGCCCTTTCAAAATTTCAAATATGGGTCATCGACAGCTAATGTTCAATGAATCTTAGATTGATTTGGAAACACCATTACAAGAAAAAAAATAAAAACTTATGTTGTGAACCATCAGACAAAAGTAGGCAAAGATTCTCCCGCCAAACATTAAATTGTTGACAGTGGGAATTATACCAGTTTACTCTGCCAAATATCAACAGCAATAGTCAATATAAAATGAGATACCAAAGAGGGAATCAATATTTGCCTATGCCAGCATGATGTCGACAATAACAACCACACGTTTTTGCGAACTTACATTCAATACATGATCAGTGCGTACAAGGGATAACTTCATGAAATTACACTCCAAGCATGTAAAAATAAAATAAAATGCTCCCATCAAAAATAAAATAAGTAACAAAATGTTTTGTTTGTTGTAGGGCTTACATCCCATAGATGTGCGGCCCAAAATAGATGTCTTTTGGTTTTCCCATATACATGTATTATATCCATGTAACCTAAGAACTCTAATCAAAATAGGATACTTCTCTTTCTTTTTTCCTATCTTTTATACTACAAAAACGTCCCTTCGGGGATATCCGATAAAATTGGAACGATACAAAGAAGATTAGCATGGCCCCTGCGCAAGGATGACACGCACAAATCGAGAAATGGTACAAATTTTAAGAGTTGCTGAGGAAGGACCAAGTGAAAAGGGGGCTCTGAGGATCGGGTGAAATAGCTGAGTCAACTCAGTCTTCTAGTTTCATCTAATTTCTTATGATTTCCATCAATTCTTAATGCATCATTGCAATTTCTACTCTAATTTGATTCATGTTGTCTTACTTTTAAGATTTCTCACCATTTAATCAGCCTTATTGTCTTGTTTTTAATTTTTTTTAAATTGTTTCAAATATTATGATTAACTAATTCTCTTATTCCAGATGTGTTTGCAGTGGATTTTATCCCAAATAGTGTTTACCTTGTTTCAGTTGTCATGCAGACGTTTGCAAAAGTTGTTGTTAAGCTTTTTGAAGCTATGGTGTGTTTACAAATTGTCAAGCTTGTTTTTCTGGAGCTGTTCCATTACCGGGTCGATACAGTGATTCAATGGTTACAGGATAATTGCACCTTGGTGAAATTCAAGTTTAAAAAATTCAGTTACAAACAGTGTCCTTTAATTGCTCTTGGAATTATCGCTCTTCTATGCAGCTGTTCAGTTTCCTTTGCTGAACAAACTTTCCTCATTCAAAATTATACTCAGTCAATTTCATATCCTCTGAATCAAAATTCTCGGATGAATATCTTACCTAATTCGAGTAAATTCCTGATTTTTCTAGGTTTGAAACATTATATATGAAGTATTCAAGCTACCAGTTTTCATATACTCAATAGTTTTCCATATCATTATAGATCGAGTTCAATCAAACCAATAGCAGAAGAAAATGAGAATTCAGTTTCAGATTTAGCTACAAAATTTAAGCAAGCTGCTATTGAGCTTGGTGATGTTGAGGAAATAGTGTATCATCAATCTGAAAAAACTGATGATAAGGAAGAAGAAATTGAAGAAATCAGTCTGGTTGGAAAAATAATCATGGAGAGGAAAATGGGTTTAAAGATGGTGGAAAAGTGCATTTCTCTAATATGGGATTTTATACCTGAAGGTAATCTTAAGGTTTTTGAGCTGGATAAAAATGTAATGGAATTTCGTTTTAAAGACCAAGACACTAGGAAAAAAGTTTTTGATACTAGACCTTGGAGTATCAATGGTCAACTTGTTATTCTCCATTTCTATAATTCTGAAATCATTTATCAGTATTTAGAATGGGGGATACACTGTTTCTGGATTCAGTTGAAAAGAATTCTACCTGAGCAAATGAATGTTAAGGCAGTAACTAAGATTGGAACGACTGTGGGTGAAGTCATTGTTGTAGATCCTGGAGATGCAATTCCAGCTGCTGGGGATTATGCCAAAGTTTGTGTTCAAGTTGATGTTAATTTTCCTATGAGAAGGGGTGTAATAGAAATCACTAATGTTGGATCTACCGGGTGGATTAATTTCTTCTATGAGAAGCAGCCTCACAAGATTTGTCCTCATTGCTTCATTCTTAATCACAAAAAGGGAGTTTGTAAGGCTGTTACTGATTATCTTGTTAAGGTTCATGCAAAGCCCCATTATTTTGGTGATGCAAGGAAAGAAGATAGAGCTAAGGTTGTTATTAGAGATGGAGATCAAGTCCCAATTTTCAAAAGAATACTACCAAAGCTAATGTCTTTGTTCCTCCAAAAGATGGTTATGTAGTTGAGGCAAGCACTGTGAGGTTAATGAATCTGGTGGAAGACTAGGAAAGAGGCAAAGGAATAATGCTCTAGAAAGTATTTTTTTTTTGAACATACTGTTTCAAGCTCTGAAAATCATGTGAATACACAGACAACTCAAATGGTCACAACAAGGGATAATCAAAACTGCAACACAAAGGAAGCCAAGGTATTTCTTATAAACTTTAAACTTTACTTTTTTTTTGATTTCAAAATGAAGATTATTTCTTGGAATGTGCAAGGTATATCTAACCATTTCACTAGACAACAATTTCAAAATTTGGTTCATACTCAAAAACCTGATTTTATTTTCCTTTGTGAAACTAAAATAGATGAAACTAGAATGACACATGTTGCTCAATCTGTTCACTACCATAATTATGTGTGTATTGAGAGGGTGGGGAGAGCTGGTGGTTTAATACTTATGTGGAAGGATGGAATTGATGTTGAGATAATTGGCTGTGACAATAATATCATCCATGCTCTTATTAAACTTGATTCAAGTAACCTAAAGCTCTTATTTGTTTTATGTATGGTTCAACTTACACTGAACCTAAGAAAATCCAATGGAATTTCTTAACTGATTTCAGTAGAGATGTTCAACACCCTTGGTTAGTTCTAGGTGATCTAATTTTCACTTAGATAAGAACAACAATAGGTCTAAAAATTGGGTTAAGGATAGAGTTAATGAATCTGGTTTGTTAGATATTGTTTATGAAGGTAAGGATTACACCTGGACTAGCAACTCCTATGGAACAGGAACTAGGAAAGCTAGAATTGATATGGATCTTGGTAATAATGAATGGTTCTTGAATTACTCCACAGCTAAGTTGTTGCATTTAAATTTCATTGCTTCTGATCATTACCCTGTTTTGATTATTACTGATCCTATTCCTAGACACTTATGGAGACCTATTAAGTTTTTCAGAACTTGGATTGATCATGTAAATTTTAAAAATACTCTTGAGAGATCTTGGAATTTAGAAACTCATGGAAGTCCTGCTCATAGGTTAATTTAGAAACAACATAGTGCTAGAATTACTCTTTCTTAATGGAATAGAATGGAGTTTGGTGATATTCAATTGAACAATAATAAACTTCAAAAAGATCTAGAATCTGGCCAAAATGATATTAGCATTCCTAATCATCATGATAGAGTCAAGTCTATTGTTAGTGAGCTTGAAAATTGGTATAAAATTCAATCTGATTTTTACAAGGAAAAATCTAGGTATAAATGCTTATTTGATATGGATAATGATACTAGGTACTTCCATTCTATTGTTAAAAACAGATTGCATACTAATAATATAAATGCTTTTTGTGAAAAAGCGGGGGTCTAACAACAACACCCAATATTTCGCTTAGCAATTTGTATGGACTAACTCCGAAATACTTTGCTAGAGAATAAACTAGACAGTCAGACTCAATATAGATAAAAGTATCTCAAGGAGTTAATATCTCTCTTTATTTTTTTTGATATTACTCAAGCTAATAAAAAACAGCGAGTCCTAATCAAACACAAGGAATACTTGGACGGTACCAAAGACCAATGTCCAAGGATCAATCAATATCAATAACCAACCAAAGGTCGGATTTCCAATTGATGATCACAAACGCACAACCTGTATTATTTCAATTATAAAGATAAACAATATAATGCGGAAAATGAAATAACACATACACCAGAAGTTTTGTTAACGAGGAAACCGCAAATGCAGAAAAACCCCGGGACCTAGTCTAGATTGAATACACACTGTATTAAGCCGCTACAGACACTAGCCTACTCCAAGCTAACTTTGGACTGGACTATAGTTGAACCCCAATCAGTCTCCCACTAATTCAAGGTACAGTTGTACTTCCTACGCCTCTGATCCCATCAGTACACTGCGCACTTGATTCCCTTAGCTGATCTCACCCGCAACTAAGAGTTGCTGCAACCCAAAATCGTAGACTTGATAATAAAAAATTTTGTCTCACACAGAAAAGTATATCAAAGGATAAATCTGTCTCCCACAGAAGAACTCTAGGTTTTTGTTCCGTCTTATGATATGAAATCAAGGTGAACAGGAACCAATTGATAATCTGGTCTTATATTCCCGAGGAAAATCCTAGATTAATCAATCACCTCTCAACAGTCTTATTTGTATAAACAAGAGGACGTCGAGGAATCGCAAATAGTGAGACGAAGATGTTTGTGACTTCTTTATCTTGCCTATCGGAGAACTCTCACGATCTCAATCCAATCAATAAGATTGTACTCGTACCATAAAAGATGCAAGATCAGATCACACAACTACGATAAAAGTAGTATCGGTCTGGCTTCACAATCCAAATGAAGTCTTTAAGTCGTTAACCTGGTTTTAGAGAAGAAAACCAAAGGTTAGAGGAGAATCGACTCTAGCGAGCAAAATAGTATCACACAGACTTGTGGGTATTAGTTTTGCCGAATGCTAGATGTCTCCTTTATATAGTCTTCAAATCAGGGTTTTGCCTTAGGTACAAAGCAATCAATATTCACCGTTAGATGAAAACCTGATTTAGATTCAAGCTAATATTTCTCAACCGTTAGATCGAAAACTTAGCTTGTCACACATACTTGAGATATACGTTTACTGGGTTTGTGAAAACCGTGCCCAAACGTGTACGTGTATGTTGGTTCAACATAGTAACCCAAAAGGTTAACCATATGAGCATTTCAAATTAACCTTGTTCTTCTTCACCATAACTAGTTCAATTGACTCAAATGAACTAGTTAGAGAGTTGTTCAATTGCTATGAGATCTTATGTAATTACATAAGACACAATTGAAACAAAGATGATTCGATTCGATTGAATCGGCTCATGAACTTTATATCCACAGTTTGCATACTGCATTCCTTAGTAATTTAAGTTTCATATTCAGAGCACATCTTTAGATCATAACCCACTCAAGTTCGCAAACAAGTTCGCGGAATTAAGGCAACCGGCAGAGTTTTCTAAACTCAGCAGAAAATCTCGGCATAGAGGCTTCCGCCAGTTCGCGGACTAAACACGCAAACGAGTTTTTGGAAATCCCAGCAGAAATTCTCGGTAAGAGAACTTCCGTCAGTTCTCGGACTGAGTTCGCAAACTGAGTTCGCGGACTTGGCAAAGCCAATTCCTCCGGTTTCTCTCAATCAACAAAGTTCGCAAACTTCGGATTAAGGAATATGACTTATGCACATATGTGTTACCACACAATGCTTATATCCATCATTGGTTATATTGACCTAAACTCTCATTCCAACCATTGAAACATTCTTAAAGGACGTTATATAGTTGTTACACTATTTCTCGTCAAAACGATTTTCAAAGTGATTGAAACATTATGACTTTTGTCATTAGGTGAAGATAAACACGATAAAAGCGAAACGCTTTACCAACACATGATTTCGAGATATAGATAGGCGAGATATACTCGGCTCGAAATATCAAATGTGTATGATCCATTCTATATAGCATACGAATTTTGTCTCAAAAGAAGTAGGAGATAGAAGAGATATACTTTTGAGTGATAGATAAGTTCAACTCTCCACATACCTTTTTGTTGATGAAGTTCTATGGTTCCTTGAGTAGATCTTCGTCGTTGTATGATGAATCGCCATGAAGTCCTTGAGCTCAACTACACTTTTCTATCCTAGTCCGTGACTTAGCTATGTAGACTATAAATCAAGACTCATAGTTTTGATCACTAACTTTGACAAACATGCTTGATATAGCAACGCATGCGAGGTCGACCAAGATATGCTCTAACACTTTGTGATTCTAATGGTAATTGGTTAAGGGATAGACATGACATTAGTGCTTTGCTTACTAATCATTTTAGTGATGTTTCCAGCACTTCTAATCCTATTCTGCCTGATGATGCTTTTGATATTCTTCCGAGGATTATTCTTGATACTGATAATATTGTGTTAACTGCAGTCCCTAGTGAACATGAAATTGAAAATGTAGTCAAGAATATGCATGCTTGGAGTGCACCTGGCCCTGATGGCTTTCAAGTAGGGTTTTACCAAACTCAATGGCAACTTTTTGGTAATGATATCATAAATGTTGTTCAAAGGTTTTTCAGAGTGGCCATATGCCAAGAAGTCTGAACAAGACTTATATTTCTCTTATTCCTAAATGTAAAGGTCCAAAACAACCCTCTGAGTTCAGACCAATTGGTTTGTGTAATGTTTCTTATAAATTTGTGTCTAAGATTATATCTAATAGAATTAGGCCTTTTCTTAAGAAACTAATCTCACCTTATCAGGCTGCCTTTGTCCCAGGGAGAGCCATTCATGATAATATCATTATTTCTCATGAAGTTATTCATTCTATGAAACACAAAGAAGGTTTGACTGGCACTATGGCTCTTGAATTAGATCTGTCTAAGGCCTTTGACAGGATAAAATGGAATTTTTTGATTAAAGTCCTTGATAGCTTTGGTTTTAGTAAATATTTTTATAACTTAATTGTGCAATGTGTCTCTTCTACAAGTATTAGTGTTCTGCTTAATGGCTCTCCATGTGACCAGTTTGAAAAAACTAGAGGTGTTAGACAAGGAGACTCATTGTCTCCCTATCTTTTTATCCTGTCCATGGAATATTTATCTAGATCTTTGCTAGTAGCTGAAACTTCTAATACTATAACTGGCATTAAAATCTCTAGGAAAGCCCCACCTATATCTCACTTACTTTTTTCTAATGATATTCTTATATTTGGTCAAGATAATATGAAACATGTTGATCATATTTTATACACTTTGCAGGAATATGGAAAGCTTTCAGGTCAGATACTTAATTTTGATAAGTCTTGTGTGTACTTCAGTAACAATCTTAGTCCTAATAAATGTGCCAATCTTGCTCAGGCTCTTAACATTTCTTTGGTTTCCGAATCTAGAAAATACTTGGGAGCTCCCTTACTTATTGGTCATTCTAAGATTAAGTCCTTTGATCCTATAGTGCAATCTTTTGAAGCTAGATTAAGCAATTACATTGGCACCACTGTCAATCAAGCAGGTAGATCCACCCTTATTAAGTCTGTTCTGAATTCTTTACCAACCTATCAAATGGGATGTTTCAAAATCCCTATTACTTTGATTAGCAAACTTGACTCTTTGTAGAGGATTTTTTGGTGGGGGCACAGAATAGGTAAAGGGATTAAATTTATTGCTTGGGATTTTATAAACATTCCTAAAGAATTAGGAGGTTTAGGATTTAGGAATCTCGAAACTTTCAATACTGCTCTGATTTGTAAGCTTGTTTGGAAGATTCTTACTGAACATGATGAGTTATGGGTGAAAATCCTGAATGCTAAGTATTTTTATAATAGTAGCATTCTCCATTTACAGAAACTTAATGATAATTGTTCTTGGATTTGGAGGAATATTTATAAATGCATTGAGATCATAAAGGGTAATATCATTTGGGTTGTTAGATGTGGAACTAAGGTCAAAATTTGGCTTGATAATTGGGTCTTTGGTCTAGATCATCCTCCCTTACCTGCTGAAGGTTTGATTAACACTGTATCTTATACTTATGTATCTGATTTGTTTATTCAGGGAACTAGAGAATGGAATGTACATCTAGTTTCTTCTTTGTTTTCTCCTGAGTCTGGTGAAAGTATTCTAGCTATGACTATTCCATCTATTGTTACTGATAATCTTATTTGGATGCCAGATAGAAAATGACAATTCACAGTAAAGAGTGTTTATAATGTCTTATCTAGTAATACTAGTGCTAATGCAGGAGGACAAGCTGTACCAGCTCAATTTTGGAAGGCTTTATGGAAAGTAAAATTACCCCACAAAGTTAAATTCTTTGCTTGGAAATGCATTTGGGACATAGTTCCAACTAGAGACACACTTTCTAAGTATAAACCAAACATAAAACTGCAATGTAGTCTTTGCAATCACCCTAATGAAACTGTGAATCATATGCTGCTGGAATGTCCTTATGCTAGATCTGTTTGGTTGAGTTTAAACATAAATGTTGGTAATGTTATCATGCAGCATGGTTCCCTTAGGAACTGGGTCATTTCTTGGTTTTCTGTAGGGAATAACCTTATTTTTGGAGCAGGTATCAATAGGTAAGAAATAAATAAGCTTCTTATGGTTGGTATTTGGACAATCTGGAAGGATAGGTGTTCTAAAGTGTTTCAGAACATCAATCCCAACAGAATGTTGTCTTTAGAAAACATTCATAGGCTTGCTGCTCCTGTCATTAATAATATTACTGTCACTAGTAACTCTTTGGAGGTGTTGAGATGAAAACATCCATATTCTGGTTTCATTAAAATAAATTTGGATGCATATTTTTTGCAAGAAAATTTACAGGGTGGTATTGGACTAATTGTAAGAAATTTTGCAGGCAAATGCATTGGTGCTCAAGGGAAATACTATGATGGAGGAATGATTGAAGGACTGGAAGTTGAGGAACTGGAATGCAAGGCCATGAAGGAAGTTGTATCTTGGGCTATTGCAAAGAATTTCAATAGGGTTGTTTTTGAGTCAGATAGCGAAGTTTTAATAAAATCCATCAATGAACAGTCATATCATGTTCACTGGAGGAATCAGTCTTTAGTTCTATACATTTAGTTTTTGTTAAGTAAATTAAGTTCTTGGAGATGTATTTCAGTTAAAAGATAGGTTAATAATGTGGAAGATAATTTGGCCAAGAGAGATAGAATTCTCAAAGGAAACTTTGAATACTCAAATGTCCTTCCTCAGGAGATACAGTCCTGGGTTGATCAAGACTATCATGTAACTTCTTCTTCTACATAATACAATATTATTTTTTGAATAAACAAAAAATAATCATGCACGAAGCTATACCGCAGAGTTAGATCGGAACGATTGATTTTTTTTCTCTCTATATGGATGATTTACATCAACGCAATTATTGTCAAGCTAACATTGAAATCGCCGGAATCAACTAAGTTGGATCTGTTTATATATTTATTTATTTTCATTTCCAATATATTTTTGTGATCCTTGGTTTTGATATTGTGGATGTGTATAGGTTAATCAAATCTGATCTGTGGTTTAATTGTTTAATTTTGTGACTGTGTATAGACTATTATTCAAATCTGATCCATGGTTTGATTTGTGGGTACATACATATTATAATATTATTAATAGTTCGTTGTATGTTTATGCTGGAATCATTCGATCGGTGGGGAATCACAGTTCGGTAGGTGGGATATCTATGCGGAGGAGAAAGTAAATATGTTGGAAGAAAACCGATCCAACTCGTTTAAATACGGACCGATCCAAGCAGGTTTGTCCTGTTCCAGCGACCAAGGTTGTTCCGGTTCTCCCTGGTGTTGTCCTGTTCCAGCTTGTGTCATGTTCCAGCGACCAAGGCTGTTCCAGTTCTCCATCTTGTGTCCTATTCCAGCTTGTGGTGCTGGGATGTGCGCGACTAAGTTTATTTCGGTTTTGTCTATGCAAGGAGGGAACCAAAGCTTGAGGTATGTAACTAATGGAACACCTATTGGGCGTATTTATTTGTTTTTAGAATAATCTTTTGTCTTAGATAAGTCCATATTATATAAAGGGTCTATTTCAATCTTGAATATGATATTGGTTATAGTTGAATGTTGTCTTTTATTCAACTGGTTGTTCCAACTCTATTCCAATGTATTCATTTGGGGTTTAGAAGTATTTAAGCACCGTTATTTCATACTTGATATTTTCTCCCCAAATTTGAATTATATGGGATGTAATCTACTTGCTCGACTGTTAAAGAGACGGTAGTTTTCAAAAGATACATTACAAATAATATCACATGTATTCCAAAAAAAAATTGTGGAAGAAATCACAAAAGGTGATATGAGTCAGAAAATTTCCGTTTCTCTATTTCATCGATGATACTAACGAAACAGTATATGTTGAAATATGACAACAAGAGAACTACCTTTTCTACTCAACCTAAAGTAAGTGGTTGACATGTGTAGTGAGATTCTCTTGGCCTGTTGAGATAAAGAAATTTATCAAATTAAGCTAAATGTAGCAAAATTAGAAATGGAAAGAACCCAAAGTAATGAGGGTTAGACGTACCGACTCATATAAAGCATGTGAAAAGGGACATATATATCATGGGCCAAAGATGTATTTATTAATTTTTATTTTCCCAGCAGTAATGACACCAAAGTACAGGTATCAATTAAACATGGGATAGGGTCCAAGAGCATAGCTCAGTGGTATCCCATCAACTCCATTAAGGAGGAAGTCAGGGATTCAATCCCCGTCGTCGTAAAGGTTTGTAGTAGATTAGTTGTATAGTGGGTTTAGCGGTGTTGGGTCTGGCAGTGGATCCAGTCCAACTGGCTGGGTTCGGGCAGGGGCCTAGATCTGTCTTTCACGTATCAAAAAAAAAAATTGAACATGGGATGAAGCTAAGATGTAATTCTAGTCTCACCAAAGAGTTGGGAATGAATCTTCTTACTGGTATTGGTACAAGCAATGTACCATAGTAGCAACCACTTTCTATAGGAAGGTAATACTTTAGACATCAACTTTAATGACAAAAAAAAATTTTCCTGACCAATTGATTATTTAATTGAACTAGATCCAGTTTCCGCGCTTATGGAATGAAAAGTACATCATTCCCACGAGACATAAATTTTCTAATGCACTTGAGATATATTTGGACGAAAAATATATCATCCCTCCCTGAAACGTAACATATATTCACTCTAAATTAATTGGATTGAATCCTACTTTTGTTACGCAATAAAGCTACACCACTTATTACATCTCCCAAGACTCAATGTCTAACTGATTGTGGTTTTTCTCCCACTAATTTAAGGAATATACACTAGTTTTTGAACTAATTCTTTATAATATGACTACGATGATTAGATCATTAAGAGAAGCACTGCTCAAAATTTTGTTTCCAATATGGAACAAAGATTAAAAGTCACAAAATCTCTACATGTACCGAGAGATAATCAAACCTTGTTAAATTCCAAAGTAACCCATGCAGATGGTGTGGAACCTCACAATGATGAGAATGTAATTGATTGCATCTTTTATAGTTTCTAATATATTGGGAAGGAAATATATTTTAGATAAACTAATGAGTCAATCTAGTGAAATGTAAAACACTATAGTATTTGGATTATTGAATCCATATTGACTCCGATGATGAAATGTTGGGAATTGACTCATACAGGCTTTGGGCATAACCATAAAGAAACTTTGGTTTTTCCATGATGATTGTTTTGAAAGAACTCATGCAAACATCACTTTATTTGAGTGAACGAAAACGGGAAAAAGATTGACAAAATGCGAAATGACGGAACATCTCTCAATAGGTGTTCTCTAAAGAACTAGATGCACAATCCCCCCTCCCATTATGCTTTTAAGTAAGAGAGCATATCACTCATTTTACAAAGTCTTCAGTAAAACAGGATCGAGACAATCCTAAGATGCAAATGGTAAACAATCCATATTACAAAGACAACAAGGTAAAATTTAGAAAAATATTCATGCATAATGCGGACCATTAAAGTGACTTATGGCTCTGGTGAATATTTTGACATTTTGGACTAGATATAGTTCCCAAGAAATTTGCACTTAAAAACTACTAGAACATATTATATATGTAAGGGCTCACCATCCTTGTAAATGCTAGCTATAGCACATCAAAAGGACTTGATGGTTATTGCATATTTAATAGGATCAATGTAGAGCATCTTATACCTCATTGTCTCGCAAAGGCTATCATCAAAGGTTATAGATGATATCTAAAGCATGGTTATGCATACAAACCTACCTTTAAATTCTTGGGGGGTTTGCAATATTAAACATACTTTCACTTAAATTCGTTTTAGAACCCAATATTAGTCAACCTTCTCTGCGTACCAGTTGGTAATTAGATATAAGCCTGACATTCGTATTCTTACGCATTTTTGGTTGCATTATATATGTGCCATTACGAGTCCACATCGTACTTTGATGGGTCACGGAAACGATTAAGTAGTTATGTTGGATATTTACTCCCAACAATTATCCGCGTTTTAAAACCTTTGGCAGGATATCTCTTGCCGCTAGATTTGCGGGTTGTCACTTTAGTGAGACATTCTTCCCATCGTTAGGGGGAGATAAGAAAAGGTATTTTCTAAGGGAACGAGAAGAATTGTCGTGGTATATTCCCATTGTGTCTCATATTGATTCTTATTGTCCACAAATGTAAATGTGATGTGACAAAGATTAATTGATTTCAGAAAGTTCACTGATATCTACAACGTGACAAGATCAGAATTACTAGCTGCAAATGTTCCTCCAAGGTTAGAAATCCTTAGTATGGGGTACACCATAAACTAAGGTGTTGTAACTACACTTGCTCGAAGCGTAGTTAAGGTCGTGGCTCCACAAAGGAATATGGAGAGACCACCAGGTTCGATCAATACTTATCTAGAAAGGAAGTAGATGAGTAAGGCACAACCTAATTTGTATCATTAATTAAATCATGTCATTTAATTGTATCTGACCATGTCCATGAATCAGTACTGGAGGACGCTCTGAAGTTTAATGATTCCAGAGAATAATGAAATCCTAAAGGATTATGAGAACACACACAAGTCGATGAAAAAATCGTGCGAGCATATTAATGATTATTTTATATATAGTTTCTCAAGGAAATAGAGCACGATGAGATCGAACCATGCTTCTTATTGTTTAATGTCAACAAAAAGCATATTTGGACTACACAATCCTGGTGGAACTTGGTTCTTTGACAAATATACAGGTATTTTTTGTGGTAGTTCTAGTCAACCAAGTGTAAAGCCTATTGGACATACATGATTAATTTGTCACAAAGCATAATGGGAAGAAAGCAGTCTTAAAGTATAAAGACTCACCTTCTGGCACGAGGTTTCTCACAAAGCCCTGGAATTGTTCTCTTGCAATGAATTTTATAGTGTTCCACTACTCAGTTAGCTTGGTAATTTCAAAAGGACTTGAAATGCAGCATATGTATGTGGTTGTATCTTTGAAAGAATCAAGAGATAGAAGATATTTAGAAAAGTACTTGATATCCTTTTGTTTCCCAAATCAAGTTACTTTAAACCACAAAGTGCGTTTACAGTTAGATATAACACTCACTTATAGATTGAAGCAATCAGGCGGATATGGTATACCCGTCCAAGTGACTATTTGATTAGGAGGGGATAGACAAGCAAGTTATTTTCATTGCATATTCACAAGAAAGTTCCTGATTCAGAATTGTAGCTATCTATATATGTCGATGGTACAAACATGATGGGTACTCTTGATGCAATAGGGGACCTTAAAAGTTATTTGAAATCTGAATTTGAGATGAAATATCTGGGGAAAGCTCGACCGAGTACTGAGCTTGTGGTATATTATTCCACCAGTTTTCATATATCTAAAGTTGTCAGGAAATTTAACAAACACATGCATCCTGATAGAACTCCCAGAATTAGTCGAGGTTCAAATGTAAGTAAGTGACCATTTCGTCTAAAGGAAGATGGCGAAGATGTGTCGGGAGATGAATTTCCCTTATCTAAGTACAATAGACGCATTATTGTACTTAGCACAATGTACTCGACTAAATGTTACATCTTCTATGAACTTGTTTGCTAGATATAGCTCAGCGCCAACGCAACATCATTGGAATGGTACAGTGAATGTAGTCATGTACTTAAATGTAACCATTGACATGAGTTTGTTTTTTCTTTGCAAAGACATAAAAAGGAATGCTAAAGGAACTGCAATCCATAGGTTGTTGATTATTAAGGAACAATAATTTCCTCCCCAACGAAAGTAATCAGAGGGAGATATGGTAGACTATTTTCTAAGTCATTACCGATATTCAGTTTTGAAAAGTACATGATTAAAGGAATTGTCTGGAACAACTCTGAAAGTAATCAGGGGGGATACCGACATCAAGGGGAGGATCCAAAGATATGATGTCGACATATTTTACTTCGAAATTGAAGCCGTGTTGTACTCTTTTTCCCTTCGATCGAGAATAGTTTTTCCCAAAGGTTTTTTTTACTCAACAAGGTTTTTAGCGAGACAACACTAAAAACATCAAGTATGTTGAACGTTGAATACATAAAGATCCTGTTGATATTACTGAAAATATCTGCATCAAAGAAATGAAACGCGATATTCTCTTAAGCAACGTAACTTCCAGAATCAACAACATGGTCTTATAAACATTCAAGTCACCAAAGTAAAGTGTGCTAAACTCCTTTTGAATGCATTATACTAATGAAAATTTTCTGACATCAGGGGGAGCATCTAATCGTGTGTTGAACTATTTTCCTTCACCGAGGTTACTTTTTCCCACATGGTTTTGTTACTCGGCAAGGTTTTTAATTAGATAACAACAAACACCGGGAATTAACTTCATAACTAAGTCTATTGTCTTTTCCACAAGGATTTTCTTCCTAAGAAGTTGTGAAGCAATTAATCAACTTCAACGAAGCAAAGTGATCATCTACAACGGATCACCTTTACCTGCATCTGTCACGTTGTACTCTTTCCCCTTCGTCAAGGTTTTGTCCCAATGGGTTTCCTTGTCAAGGTTTTAATGAGGGAACATATTCGACTCCTAAGTTTTCTTAATATTGTACTCTTTTCTTTAGTTCAGGTTTTGTCCCTATGGGATTTCCTGACGAAGTTTTAACGAGGCAATTAACTTAGACTCGTCGGTCTTTGAAGATAGTATTGCATGTGATGAACTACATGTAAAGTACGAGATAACATGTGACGTACTACATGTGAATAGTTGTACCAAGGTTTTTTCCCACTGAGTTGTTCCTTGTCAAAGTTATGACGCAATTGATTTCGTCACAAGTTATCAAGGAGAGGACAACATTTGAAGACCTATATTCGAAGCACTTTATATGAAGCACTGCATACAGAGTTCTATTGGACCGCGCAAGGGGGAGTGTTGTAGAGCTTACAGCCCATAGATATGCGGCGCAAAACAGATGTCTTTTGGTTTTCCCATCTCCGTGTGTATACATGTATTATATCCATGTAACTTAAGAACTCTGATCAATATATAATACTTTTCTTTCTCTTTTCCTATCTTTTATACTACAAAATTGTTTTAATTACAACAACCCCGGTAAATTTAAATATTGTTGGAGCCAAAAGAGAAGTCATGGGATGACATTCATGGACTAAACTGTCTAATTCTGACTATTAAAACTTAAATACCATTTTACATGCGAAAAATAAAAGAAACTTAATTGGTAGTTTAGGTAAATGAAAACATAAGATACAACACTGAACACCAATGGATGATGCTACGTTGACCGGGAGAATGTACCGTGCATTCTCCCACGTCTCACAAAAAAAGGGAACCCAGGGGGCCCCACAAGGAGAAAACAGGGGGCCCAGATATTTTGTGTGAGATACGGGAGAATGCCCGGTACATTCTCGCGGTCAATGTATCATTATTGCAAAACAAATACTTCATACCTTCTTTGCCTTCATATTTTTGACCGGTTCCTCGTTTACATTCACGTAAGAGACAGAGTTGAGCGATAGGCTAGTAACATATTTCTATGCTCCTAAAATGTATTTGACACCATCGATCCTGATTTTTTTTATATTTGATGATACGGATAATAATACACAAAAAAGATCGTTAGTATTAAAAAGAATGGCATGAGTTTTCATGGCCTGTTATCAATTTATGTGGGATGTAATTTTCTTGTAATCATTAAATTTTATTTTATGTGCGAGCATGATGCGTCCTTAACATTTGTGAGCTTGTTTATGTGTACTATAATGTGTGTGCATTATGTGATTTGTGTGGTTTCCTCACAAGGAGTGTTTGTGATTCCCCGCTAATTATAGTTGGTCAGGGAAAGCCGGATGAAATATTATTTTAGTACTCCGAGATAAGCCGATTGAAATATTATTTAATTTATTGTCTTAAGATATTAGGCTCCGCTAACACTGTTTCAATATTATTTTAGTAGGCCGGGATAAGCCGGTTGAAATATTTTATATATTATACTATATCTTTAGGGGAGTCACTTGTGTGTATATTATGTTTGATTGTTTAATAAACTTTCTGATTTTGATGGTAATATTATGAATCATGATTTGAGCGGACACTCCATGTGGACGATATTATAATTATTGATTGGGGTTATTCTTGCGTCGTGTGAGGATGACACTTATGCATAAATTATTGAATGCTTATAAATTAATTATTGTTCATTAAATTATTTTTTATCTGTTGGAACATGTGAAGCATCTTAGTGATTTATTGAGAGTTATTTTATTTCCACTGAGCACCTATTTGGGATGATGTGTTCACTCGTTCCCACTTCAGTTTTTCAGTTATCAGAAGAGACGGTGCATGTGAGGACATGTGTTTTCGTAGTTTAAACCTTTATCGAATTAAAGACATTTATGAATCTTTTATATATGTATTGTTTTTTTATTTATAAAACAACACATTATTTTATCCATATCACATTGAGAGATTCTCATTTATAAAGTATCAGAGAGGTTGGGATTATTTTAGTTGTACTTTATTAATTACGATTCTCATAATCGATAATCTAGATTTGATGCTTCAATTAGGTTGTAATCCTATTAGCTAAGAACGTTTAATATTTCTGGCGTCACAACCAACAACAACACCTCCAACACCATCGTTAATCACTAACTCCACCAGCTGCTAACCTTGGGGTGATTTGTATGGTGAACTCTTTATTTATTGATTCTAGAATTGAAATTGAAGAGGCGTTGGTGTTGGTTTATTGGTGAGGAAAGAGCTAGGTTTTCGGAGCATCGATACCTTGCAGATACAGTTTCTTTATTGTTTCTTTATTGTTACAGCAAAAGCTAGGTCCCTTAGATTGTTAAATTCGATTGAATCAATGATGTTAGTCAAGGGAAAATTACATGGGGTTCATATGTTTTTGGTGTGAATTTGTTTTAAGAGGAAATTAACAGAAAGCATGAGATGGTGATGGACTGAATCTGCTGGTATCATGAAAAGGTGTTATAATACATAAGAAGAAATGGGTTTTGTTAAATTTTTTTCAGGGGTTCGAATCAGAGATAATTTGAGCTCGAACTTGGCTGTGATATGGTCATAAGATAAAATCAACATCAAGCATGGTAATGACAATGTATTTTAGAGGATTTTGATAGACTTTGATATTGATTGAGAAATAAACACAACAACAAGAGATGGGAGTACATGGGCTAGAATTCATGTGTTTAGGTGTATAACATTGATAATGGAGGTAATGGTATAACTAGAAGACAATATTTTAATTAAAACAAAATTTAATATGGATAATATGCAGTCATTTACAATCCCAAATCGGTAGACAAACTGAATTTGTTGCCTGGAAAATAGCTTGGAATCATGGTGGTTTCCGTTGATTAATTTCGATGAGTGTGTGAATTAAGAGTTGTTGTATTGTTTATATATGCCAAGGACTGTATGATGTATACCTATTCGAGTTTGTATTAAAAAAAGAGCTGTAAACGGAGGCGCAAATAACGTCCGAAAGATACTTATACATTACTAATTTTACCACCTTGAAGTGTTTGAGAAAAGTTCAGAAATAGTTCATATAATATTAATATTACGAGTGAATAATGCATATTTTGACAGAAAAATATTTTTTGGTCAGGTTATACCAGTTCATAATGTATATTTCTTTGAATTCTTTTGTTGTTCCTCTTTTTTTTTTTTTTTTGGTTGATGTTTATAATGTGAATATGATGATAATGGTGGTGGATGTTGCTCAAGATTATAAACTAGTTATTTTGGTTGTATATAATATGTTATATATAGGTGATTACTAAGATAAATTTAGATTAATCCATGAAGTACACAAGATGTATCCAAATTCATAATGCATATTCTTTATACGAAATAGGTTTTTCCAGGTCCAACCATGTGCATAATGTATTTATTTATGTAATTTTTTAAGAAAAATGTTGTTCTTCTTCTTTTTCTTCATTAATACTTGTTTTTGGTTGATGTTTTGATAGTGAATATGCTGGTAATGGTGGTGGATTTATTTCTCGAGATCATGAACTAGTGATTTTGGTTGTGTATGATATATTGCAGGTAATTAGTAGAATAAACCTAGATTTATCCAAGAAGTACACAAGATGCACCCTAGTTTATAATGCATATTCTTTATAGGAATTAGGTTTTTCCCGGGTGCACTTGAGTGCATAATGCATATTATTATAAGAAAAGGTTTTGACCAAGTGCATCGGGTGCATAATACATATTTTTATAGGGAATGTCGCACCTGGGTGCATAATGTATATTCTTATAGGAAATCAATTTTGGCCAGGTTGCATCTGGGTGCATAATGTATCCTCGGTTTGGTTTCAAATTTATTTATTTTTGTCGAATTTTATATGAAGAATGGATCTTGTTGTGTATATCTTTTCGAGCTATTTCCAGAAAGATAAATGTTATTAAATTCCAACTTATATTTCGGAAGTTAAGAGCTTTCTTGCAAATACTTTTAGCTAAGTCCGATCTCAGATATTAACCATTCGGATGAGAGTATTATTATTATTATTGTTGTTATTATTTTAAGAGAATTTTGTTTAATGATATAACAGTTTTGTTCCCTTCCTTTCTCCACCCTCTTGAAAATTTCGGATTACCTTAGTTTAGTGAAACTGGACTAATTGTGTGCGATATTTGTCCTTTTAGTAATTTGTAAATCCAACATCAGTTTTCTATATCTTTTGTTCGTTAGGTCATATAAAATGAGACCTTGATCATTCATACATAGAATTACACTGTTCTTGAAACTCCATATTAGCTTCGCATATATTTTATAAGTTATATTCTCTTGGGTAATGGAAAAACTTTAAATCCAATATTTTCTTCATATATATTGTTGCATCATCTATGCATCAACCCGGACATGAAAAACAGGAAAAACTAAACATAGGCGCCTCCTCGATACTCCTCCATGTCTATTAAACATATTTCCTTCTAAAGTTTATTCCGGATATGGTAGAATAGGGGCTACAATGCTACCTCCTCAAAGTTCGCATTAAAAATATCAAAATAGTCCATAACAGTAGAGCCTTGTCAAAATGAACGCGCAAGCCAATGATGATCTCCATTAAAGGGAACTTCTTCAAAATTGCATTTATAATAAAGATCGCATGGCACGCTTCGACTTTGTGTTACATCAACACTAGAACACTTTGAAGCCCTATTGTAAATAACCCTTACAAATTTTTAATCATTAGTCTTTTAATCATAACCAAATCTATAGACAACAATGTGATTGTTGATGAGGTTGACAATAGAACTAATAAAGATGATATGATTGTCTAGGGTTCAGGGTTCTGGGTGTCCCTGTTAGAAGCAGATCAATGGAAGGATTTAATGATGCTCAATCTGGGATTTCAAGTTGGTTTTTCGAGATCAATTCAGACACCTTCGTAGAATGATAGATTGAGTTTCTAGATTTCAGTGGTGCTTTGGGAAATCTTTAAGGAAAGATGTAATGTGTTTTACATAACACTAAGCCGAATCCAGTTAATACAATAAGGAAGATACATGTCTTATATCATCATATTTGTCAATATAGGAATCCAAACTATGATAAAATAAACATTTTATCTACAGGAAATACCAACTGGACACCACCTCCAAACTCTTTTATTTCTCTATGTTGTGATGCATCTTTTAAATTACAGTATAAGGAAAGTGGTACTGGCCTAACCGTTATAAATTTTACAGGTGTCCACCAATTCCCAAGATGTATCTACAAGAATGGACATCTAGATCCAGAGAAGGCTGAATGCGATCCCGTATTAGAAGCAATTCAATGGGCTACAGGTTTGGGAATACATAATCTGAAAGTTGATACGGACCCCAAAAATGTGGCATCTGCTGAGCAACCACAAGCTTATCCTGACAAAATATCAAAATAATAAAGAAAGTGTCAGTGTATCATTTTTATTAGGATCATATACACATATAAGCCACTTTTTGACCCCGGGTTACAACTCTAGGCTACTTTTTTTTCGCATTGCAAAACTAGGCCTCCATCCATGTTTCCATCTAAATCCGTTAGTTTTGTCAATTTCTCGATCAATTTGGTCAATTTCTCTTCATTTGAGACGAGATAAGATGCCTAAATTACCCATATACCCTTTATACACATGTAAGGCTAATGGGGTTTGATCTGATAGCACTATTAATCCCTTGAAGAATCAACGGTTTAGATTTCGCCTTAGATTTAATCCTTATTCAATCTCAATGAAAATAAACGCCTCATATTTAATCTTCAAACATCAGTCTTAGATGACACGTGTGTTTATCTTGTCCACATATCTCTTTAAAACACATCTCTATGAAAACCAACGTTTGATGTTTATTTTTCATGGCTCTTTATTATGAACAAAAGATTTGGGGCCTTGTAAAGTAATTGGGGGCCTCCCACTAGAGGACAAAAAAGGTCACTCAATCCTAATTTGGGTTACCCCTTATCCAAATATTTTGGTAATGCCTAATCTACCCCTTATCTAATTAGTGATAATCTCACTTAATTAGTGGTAATCTCATTTAATTAATGCAAAATTTTAAAATCAAAAGTTTAAAATCCAAATCATTTTTTTTTCCAAATTTTATGTTTTCCAAATTTGTATAAAAAGTCGTCATGAAATTTTTTAAAAATTAACGACCCTCAATAATCGTTATTGTTTCAGTGACGACTTTAAACAGTCGTTAGTGTTCCAAAAACGCCCCTCAAGAATCGTCATTGTTTTAGTGACGACTCTACACAGTCGTTAATGTTCAACTACGCATATAACGACCCTTTAATGTATTCTGCCATTAATGAATCTTTAAAGAAGATAACGACTCTTTTATAAGCAATAACGACTGTTTAGAGTCGTCACTGAAATAATGACGACTCTTAAGGGTCGTTTTTGGAACAATAACGACTTTTTAGAGTCGTCACTGAAACAATGACGACTCTTTGAGGGTCGTTATTTTTTAAAAAATTTCATGACAACTTTTTCATACAAATTTGAGCCGAATGTTTTTTCGCAGACATAAAATTCGAGAAAAAATTGAATTTGATTTTAAAGTTTTGATTAAAAAAAAATTAAAAAAATAAGGGGTAAAACAGTATTTTCACTTTACTATTGATACATACGTGAAAGTTTTGGGGTGCAAACAAAATTAATTAGGCCCTCAATTATTTTCCAGGCCCCCAATTAAGCCTTGTTTATTATCGATTGAAACCCAAATCTGATTATGAGGTTCTTTCCCCTTTCTCCTTCCCCGTTCTCTCTGTTGCTGTTGAGGAATGAATCTAATTGAATTGGGAAATGGTGGAGACTAAAGCTCGTGGTTCTGTTTCGATTAGGAGAATGAAATGATAATTGTAGATCTGAAGTCAAATTTCAAGGAAGAAGATCTTAGTGGATCCTGAAATTGAACAAAAAATTGGGTTTATGTTGCTGGTAACTGACCAATGAATGGATGGTTTCTTTTGATTTCGAGTTGGAAGATGGTGGAGTAGGATTTGGTTGAAGCAGATAGAGGATTTTTTGCTGGAGGAGGAGGAGGAGATGTTGAGAAAGATTCTAGGTTTAAACAGAACCGTCCAGTGAATTTGATGATTTCTCATCAATCTCAGGCACCTATGGGTGGCGGTGGTGGCAGAGGTGGTGGTTATTTCACGATCCTCCTGGTTTGAGTCCTACTGGATTTCTCCGGTAAATGGATTTAATTGCGAATTTCTCACTTTCTGTCTGTTGATTCCTTTGAAATTATTATCCATCCTAGTCTTTCTTTATTGGGTGAACTTTTATTTTCTGTACTTTTGTTTGGAATCTTAGAATTTTATACTTAGCCCAACTTTGTTTGTCATGGATAACTTCAAATTGGTAATCATCAATTTTAGAAACTTGTTATTATGATTTGAAATTAGTTTAATTAGGATTTATTATTGATTCGTTGAAATTACGACTCAAAACCATGCACACAAGGTGGTCTTTCTTTCATCTTCTTTTATCACCTATTAACTTGGGCATTTGAATTTGATTAGTGTATGATGCGGATTTCAGTGTGTATTTTTGCTGGAATATTTGACTGGGGTATGCATAAATGTTCGAGCAAAAGGTCACCAAGTGAGATAAAACTTGTATAACCTCTAGTTTTGATTTAACCAAATGTTACACAGAATGATTGATTTGAGACAATGGGGTTTACTTGAAGGGTGTAGGACATGCTTTAAATGCAATTTGAGGTTGTGTGTACATATTTCATCATCAAACACGTGTATGTAGGAAGACACGTGGAGAGCATGCAGACCAGGTCATCAAAACATGATGACACACGCCCACAGCCAAGAAGCCCATCCCGTCAACGTCAGATCTTCGCCCGAACAAATCCAAGGGCAGAAGCTAAAAGATGTACCAAAAACACGATGTACTGCGGAGCACTAAATAACTCCCGAAGAGTTACTTTATCTCATCCCAAAAAGAAGCCAAGATCAACGGTGAAGAGAAGGTTGACTGACACGGACGTGACAGGGGCAGAAGAAACTTGTCTGACACGAGCATGCGCCTCAACTACCCGCATTAAACACTCTGAGCAGTATACGTGTCGATCAACCCGTGGAACGAACGAGGATGACTCTGCGTGATCGAGCAATGAACGAAGACCTCCGTGTGATGGACACAAAGCACAAGAAGATAAGGTTCCAACGGTCCACAGAAACGGGTCCCACACTCTAACCCTATAAATACCCCCTCTCCATCAAGAGAAGGGGGATCGGAAAAAAGAGAGGGAGAAGGGGAGAGAGAAGAATTGTGAGTGTAAGTTTACCTTTTACAATTCACAGACCTATGTAAACTCCAAAGTCATTCGACTACCTCTGTAATCATCAAATGCATAGTGAAAACGACAACCCCGTGGATGTAGGCCTTAGTGCTGAAGCACGTAAATCCGAGTCTTATTTACATTTCAGTACTTTATGTTCATTTGATACTCCACGGATTTTACTTTTGTACTACGTTTTCTTTATCTTCCTCTATGTGAACGCCTCTAGTGATGATATTAGATGAGGCTAGGATAAACCCGAAGGTTTTGAGCCAAGGAATCAGTATAATCATTTCATCAGTACGAGTGGGTACATAGAGTGCGAACATTGTTTGTGAACATATAGATGCCTTCGTGATTTACGTGTTCACAGAGGTGTTGTTTCTTCCACTGATAATTGAGGACAAATGGTGATGATATGTTGATGTTATGGACAGTTTAGGAGGATATTGTCGAAGTTGAGATGGAGGAGGAACATGTAGTACGAAATATAGAGGGTATGGTAAGTGTTGGTTATCATTCTAGCCAAGAAACAATGAGAGTTGCTGCTGTCTAGCATGGTCCTGTTCGAGTATTACAGGGAAGGTGGTAATCTAAAGTTGTTGTTGTTATGTGTATCGATGGTAGGGTTTTGAGATCGATGGAAGAGATTTGGGGGTTGTATTGGATTTGATTTTGAGATGAATTTGGTGGTTTTGGCCATTAAATAATCAGTTAAACTAGTCTGTTGTTGCTGGTTTGCGGAGGGCTCTGTAGATTGTGGATGTACTAGATGGGAAATCTGCTTTTCAGACAAACAAAGAAATGTCAAGTGTTGTAAGAGTTCCAATCATGTATAGTTTATAGCTTCATTTTTCAGGCAAGCTCTTTCGCAGGCCACATTTGTAGTGATGCATATGTTTGTTCAGATAATGCCTGATCTAAAAATCAATATCTTTGTGTCATTTGCAAGCTACACTTTTAGATTTAGAATAAGGTCTCACTTGATGCAGCAAATCGAGTTGGTGTTCTGCGGTGGAAGTGACAGGAGCCAATTTGGGAGTGACATGTGCAAAAATATGGTGACATGGCCAGATTGATGACATGTACAAGTACACGGTCAGAACCGGCCTAGTTTTGCAATGCGAAAAAAAGGGCCTAGAATTGTAACCTTAAAAAAATCTCGTTTAATTGGGGTCCCCTAAAAACAAATAGGGGCCCTAACCAATTTGTACCCACACCAAAAAATTTAGGGGGTTCCAAAAGGTGGTGAAAATACCATTCTACCCTTACTACTAAAAAACCTATTACCCCTAAACATAAGGCCCCCAATTCATTTTCTAAAATCAAAGTCGGAAAACTCTCCACCCCTCCCTTCCTCTCCCACCGAGTTCTCCCCCTCTCCTCCATTAACGACACAAAAAAGGGAAATATCTTCGTCGATTCATCCTCTTAATCGTCGATAAGAAAAACTTTAATCGACGATTAACTTCTTCTACAAACATGGCTCGAACCAATGAGTACAAAGGAAAGTTTGCTAACCCTAAATTGGTAGAGAAACCCAAATTGAAGATTAATCTCAAAACCAAAACCGCAGTAACAAGTCGGGAAGAATTAGAAGAGGAAATGACGCCGATTAGAAAGTAAGTGACTAAAACCCACTGTTATTTTGATGTTTTCTTGAGTTTTGATTGTGAAATTAAGTTATGGAACCGATTTTTTCAGTTACAGTGAATGGGTCGTTACTCTGTATTTTCTTAAACCCTAACGATTCTTCATATGCATGTATACTCTATGAAAAATCGTTAAGTCATATGATGTTTTAGTTAACGACCCTACTTCTGCTGCTACTAATTTTTGCCTTATATTTGGGTCGCTATCCCTGTAATTGATTCTATTGACGACCCTAATGCTGCTAAGAACAGTCTATCTGTCTTAAAAATTGGAAGAGTCGTCAATAGATATATTGGAGTCGTCATTGTACTCTATTGGTGTAGATTAGGGTCGTTACCCTTAGATGAAGACCCTATTTGCAGAAAAAAAATACTCACTGTCCAAAATACTTATAGGGTCGTCACATTATTTGTTAGAGTCGTCATAAGTTCTATAGGAGTCGTTTGTGTTTTAAGGAATTAGGTGACGAACCTTGTTCTGATAGCATGGAATACTCAACTTATTTGTTCCCTTTTTGTATATGTTATGGTTGTAGTAAAAAGAAAGACAAGAAACACATGCCCACTCCTCCTTCCAAACCTCCCCGACACACCAGATACTTAAATGCCGGTCCATTCCGAGGAAAAAAACCGGATGAGGTACCGTTGTTTATTGACCAACCAAGAAACCCAGATAATGATTCGTCGGATTCGTCACCTTCTTCAACCCCTGTTGTATCGGCTTCCAGAACCGATGAGGAAGAAATTATGGAACAAGAAGAGATTCATGATGATGATAACTATGGTAACGATGGTAATGGTGGTTTTAATGGTAATTCTGGCCTTGGTGGTGGTGGTGGTGTTGATGATGAGGAGGAGGAGGAGGATGAAGGTAATGTTGGTAAGGGTGTTGGTGGTGATGATGATGATGATGAGGAGGAGGAGAATAAAGAGGATGATGAAGGTAATGATGGTAAGGGTGTTGGTGGTGATGATGAGGAGATAGTGGAAGAGCAGGTGAAACCAACGAGCCATATAGAAGTTACCTGCAAGAGTCGTCACACTGTTAATATATCCTGTTACGACCCATATAGCAGTTAATGTGAATTTTGAATTCACCAAATGTGGTTGAGTCGGGCAACGGTTAAAAATTCAAAAAAGTGACCGTTGGGTCGTAAATTTATATAAATAGAGACCCATATCTCACCCCTTGTTCACCCAAACCATAATTCTTAACCTTTACATTCATTCTCATTTATTTATCATCCAAGAGGAAACACCATGAGTATTCCCTACACTGCTGAGGAGAATTGTGCCATTGTGAGAACTTGAAAAACAATCACAAACCACTTCGAAGATCAAGACAAAGACATTGATCAAACATCGGATGCTTGGTGGAACCGCGTATTCATCGTTTTTGTGGCGGTGGACGGAAATCGCAACTCAAGGTCTTTGAAACTCGTCAAGAAACGGTTCGAGGAGATAAAATTGGAATGTGATGCTTTCAAAAGAGAAATGAACGCTGTAAGGGAAGCCATGCCCGATTTGTTGGGTGTTATAAGAGTAAGTATTTAAACAAGAGGGTAAAACTTATCAAAACCTTTGAACAATAATAACTAAGTTTTTGTTTTGTGTTTTCAGTTGGGAAGGCTAATGCGCGATATGAGGTTCTTAGTGGGAAAAAGTTTGACTTCGACGATTGCTACTTTATCTTGGAAGGCACTATGTATAATTATGCCATTTATGGTTAAGTGTATCATTGCCCCGTTATTATCTACTGTATTTCATTCCTTCAATGCAACGCTATGCAAGATGTATGCTTTTTACGGTTCAATGAAATAATCCTATGGAATCAAAAATTATGATAATCCAGTGCAAGGGTCGTTAGAATATTAACTAAGAAACCGAACGACTCTACATAAAATTTGAAATGGCTGGCTAGGGTCGTCGTCTTCTATGAATAAATATATAACGACTCTAAGTGTTTTATTTACTGAGAGTTTTGGTTTTAAAGTCGTTTGTCTGTAAACAAAAAGAAAATAACGACCCTTTCTGACCTACCTAAAAGAGTCGTCAGTCTTTGTCACACTACCCTAACGATTTTTCATAACTTGGAAAAGTAGCAGGTTTAAGTCGTCATTGGTAGTGAGTTTATACTACACCCGACTATACCGACCCTCACTCTGAGTAGTTTCATAGTGGCCATGAATCGACCACTTGGAGCACCATTCATACAATTGGAAGAGTATAGGAAGTTTACTTGATTGTTTTGATCAAACACCGGATGCTTGGTGGAACCGCGTATTCATCGTTTTTGTGGAGGTGGACGGAAATCGCAACTCAAGGTCTTTGAAACTCGTCAAGAAACGGTTCGAGGAGATAAAATTGGAATGTGATGCTTTCAAAAGAGAAATGAAGGCTGTAAGGGAAGCCATGCCCGATTTGTTGGGTGTTATAAGAGTAAGTATTTAAACAAGAGGGTAAAACTTATCAAAACCTTTGAACAATAATAACTAAGTTTTTGTTTTGTGTTTTCAGTTGGGGAAGGCTAATGCGCGATATGAGGTGCTTCGTGGGAAAAAGTTTGAGTTCGACGATTGCTATTTTATCTTGGAAGACACTATGTATAATTATGCCATTTATGGTTAAGTGTATCAGTGCCCAGTTATTATCTACTGTATTTCATTCCTTCAATGCAACGCTATGCAAGATGTATGCTTTTTACGGTTCAATGAAATAACCCTATGGAATCAAAAATTATGATAATCCAGTGCAAGGGTCGTTAGCATATTAACTAAGAAACCGAACGACTCTACATAAAATTTGAAATGGCTGGCTAGGGTCGTCGTCTTCTATGAATAAATATATAACGAATCTAAGTGTTTTATTTACTGAGAGTTTTGGTTTTAGAGTCGTTTGTCTGTAAACAAAAAAAAAATAACGACCCTTTCTGACCTACCTAAAAGAGTCGTCAGTCTTTGGCACACTACCCTAACAATTTTTCATAACATGGAAAAGTAGAAGGTTTAAGTCGTCATTGGTAGTGAGTTTATACAACACCCGACTATACCGACCTTCACTCTGAGTAGTTTCATAGTGGTCATGAATCGACCACTTGGAGCACCATTCAGACAATTGGAAGAGTATAGGAAGTTTACTTGATTGTTTTGAGCTCCGGGTTCTTCATTTCGAGGATTGGTTCCTTCATTTTAAGCAATATGTTCTTCATTTTCACCATTATTCATGGCTTCCTCTATTAATATCTCTTCATCAAAATCCAATCCATGGGATTAGTAGAGACAATCTCACCATCAATACAATCATGGTTGTTATTTGAAGGTTCACCAACATCATTTCGTCCACTAGAATCACCCATTTCTAAAAACCCTAACTTTTCCCACAATAACTCCTCTTCTTCTTCTCAACACACAAAAACACTACCTCCCACCCCACAC